>NC_085005.1:33502557-33567557 GCF_963854185.1 Sardina pilchardus
TTTTATTTAAGCAAAATCACACTTAAAAAATCTGAGTAAATATCCTTTTCATATATGTTTATCTATCATTGCTGCATTTGCACAATTAGAGCAAACCTTCTAGCAAACCTTATGGGTACAATCATACTTTTACACGGTTTCACTTTCTACCACCTTCTACACTATCCTCAACACTGTGGTGAAGCAGTGAGGTGTGAAAATGAGAAAACACATTGGTGAGACAAAGTATAGAAGCATTTTTAATGAACATGATTGGTACATAACTTTAAAACAATTTAGATTAATTAAAAATAAATCATCAGCAACAAGCAACAACAGGATCTAGCTAGAACTAACTCATTAGTACATTCTTACTATAATCACATTTCATTTGTCAGTAACACAGGCATATGACACATTACTGTTACCACATCATTTAACACACATTGTAAGGTCATTAGACTGCAAAAAATGAGGCCTATCTCATAATTGTTACAAATGATTTGTCAATGTAGGTTTACATCTTGATGCACAACAAAATGGTAAAACAGCATAATGTGCCAAAGATGTCCTGATCTCACCTGTACCCTCAACTGTACCTCAAATCTAATACCCCTCAACCTCATTTCCACCACATTATGCTCCTTTGTAAGAGGATTCTGAATCACTAATTTTAAAAAGAAGCGTATTGGGGGCCTAGCAGCTATACTTTTCCTATTGTTATACCTCTGCCATTGTACGGCAACCCATAGAACGCCTGGCTGAAAAGTGCTGAAATTTGGTAAAAAATTCCAGGACACTCCGCTGACCACTCATGTTCATTTACGGATCTCTAAACCCAGCCATCTAGCGCCACCAACGGATAAAAATTTGGCTGAAAATTGAACCGCTGCGTCGAAGGTTATGAAATTTGGCGCACTGATTCAGGACCATCCCATGATCAGTCTCACCAATTTACAGAACTCTATGCCCAACACTCTAGCACCATCAATGGGTCGAACCAAATCACACAAATTTTCACAAATCAGGTACCGTTGGAATCACTGGACCGACCTGAGTTCAATGACCCTAACCCTAACCCTAACCCACCATATTGGACCTTCACCATACTGGATTTAGTCAAAACTCTCTAAAAGTTTCAGTGGTCACACATTTCATCCGATTTTCACGGAACACGGCGGAGATGATCTTCCGACTGGGCCACACAAACGATACTTGCTAGATACTAACATCTCTGTGAAGCTTTGAGTTAACATACCAAAACTTGATGCCATTAGTCAGGACATTGTCCCAGTCACTCAGCAATTTGAATGCATATACATTGAACGCTCTAGCGCCACCATCTGTTCAATGTTGGACATGCGTACATGCATGTAATATTTTACTCTTTTGTCTGATTTTCACAATTGAGGTAGTGTCTGAAAATAAGGTCCATAATCGGAATATTAATGTCCATGTAAATGCACTCAATGAGTAGTTTACATGGACAGTTGTGTAAGAGCGGGTGCGCACATCTGAGTGTTTCAAAGCAGGTGCTGGACTCAAAAAAAGGCAACAGTAAAAGAACAAAAAAGTCCGCACACTAGGGCTCCAAAATGATTTCTTTTTTTCTTTTATTCACCGGTGAATAAAAGAAAAAAAGAAATCATTTTGGAGCCCTAGTGTGCGGACTTTTTTGTTCTTTTATAGTTTACATGGACACTCATATTCCAATTATTGACCTTATTCAGAATAAGGTCAATATTCAGAATAAGGTGTTTACATGAGTTACTAAAAGAATACCCTGTTCATATTCCCGTTTACATGACACTCAGCATACTCTGATTAATAACAAAGTTCTAACCAAAGGTCCTAGAGCGCTCCGCTCTAGAATCTTTGGTTCTAACGTTCCTTCCCTGAATGTTTCCATAGTAACCTTATCACTACTTAAAGGGATAGTTCGGATTTTAAGACACGAAGTTGTATGGGTTCCCTGTCAGCAACGTAGTGCATCAGCACTGACTTACCCCCGACAGCGTCCTGTGAGCCGAGATCCAGCCGGTTTTTGATCGTTTTTGATGCCGGACTATTTTCTTCAGCAAGTTTCTGGGGTCACGAAAGTAAAGTGTTTTTCTTCTCAAAACCATATGCGTTCAACAGAGTGATATATTTGCACCACAAAAACGTTGTCCAGCTGTCAGTAGCGCGCAGTGATAGGAATCGCGAAAAATAAGTAAGTGATAACGAGGTTTGAATTTTTCCTGGACAACGTTTTTGTGGTGCAAATATATCACTCTGTTGAACGCATATGGTTTTGAGAAGAAAAACACTTTACTTTCGTGACCCCAGAAACTTGCCGGACTACTTTCTTCAGCATCAAAAACGATCTAAAACCGGCTGGATCTCGGCTCACAGGACGCTGTCGGGGGTAAGTCAGTGCTGATGCACTACGTTGCTGACAGGGAACCCATACAACTTCGTGTCTTAAAATCCGAACTATCCCTTTAAGCTATGCTGCCACTTATGTTGCTACTATGCTATCTACTGCTGAAAAAAACAGCAAGAAACCAGCTTAGGCTGGTAGCTGGTTTTAGCTGGTTTTAGCTGGTCTTTGCCCAAAACACAGTTATTATTGCTGGTCTTTGCTGGTGTAGCTGGTTAGGCCACCAGCTAGACATGCTGGCGTGACCATCTGAGGAAGCTGGTCGTGCTGGTGTGACCAGCCTGTCGTTTGGGATACAACTGGTTTAAGATGGTCATGCTGGTGACCAGCCTGTCAAGCTTGACAAAGATGGTCAAGCTGGTTTTCTAGAATAACCAACATAAGCTGGCGTGGCCAGTAAAAACCAGCAATGTAGACCAGCAACACCAACTAAAATGACCAGCTTAAGGTGGTACGACAATCAAAACCAGCTGAATTACCATCATAAGCTGGGTAAATCAGCTGAAGGTGTGTTTTCGCGAGAGTTTTGCTGGTCTAGCTGGTTAACCATCAAAGGGTGGTCAAATAAGCTGGTTAACAAGCTGGTCAACCAGCAAACCACCTTTAGCTGGTCAGGCTGGTTTTTTCAGCAGGGGTGTTTCTTCCTCGCCACAAAATGTAGCCTACCTTCTACTTCATTCCCAACTTTTGAGGCTCTGCTTAGAAATAACTTTGAAAAGTTTGCGGCCAGAAGGTCTTTTCTTACTGTTTGTGGTCGCGACAGAAGAAATACCATGGGCCGTTAAACAGTTTGTTGTTGTTTGCCATAATGCTGTGCTAAATTGTCGTGAAATACTGTGAGTATTCCAATAGAACATCATTATTCCGATTAGGGTGTTTACGTGTCCAGAATGCGCCTATATAACCAGAATATGATCAGAATACTCCACTTGACCTTATTCCTGTTAAGGTAATCGGAAAAGGCTGCTAACATGGGAGTATCTTATTTGGAATATTGTCTTAACCAGGTTAATATCGGAATATTAATGTCCATGTAAACATACTCAATGACATTAAGAATGGTATGGCTGACGATTTTACAGCTAAATGACAATAAAACAGAAGTGATCATTTTTGTCAAGGCTCTTGGCCCTGTCTGTTAACCATTACAATAGATTCCTTTTTGACTTTAAGCAAGTCAATAGTGTTGTCAAGGGAAGCTTTTCCCAGCTAATAATGATATAACAAAGTTTAAAGTGTAACTCCAGCGAAAATTGACCTTAGACTCTTTGTCTGCATGGAAACACATCAAATAAGCTGTGGAGACAGTATTTTTCATTGATAAAGCACTATAGTGCTTGCTTGCAAATCCCAAATCGCAAACAGTGGATTAGCTAAAGACAGTGAACTAAAAGCTTCCCAAATGGCATTTTTTAACCAGTAATATTGTTCAAAACATCACCAAACCTTGTCCGTAGCTTGCTCAGGGTCTCTACACATAAAGCTTATCACCAACAACGTACATAGCAAACCTGGGCTCCGTTCGACTCGGGAAAAACTGCTGCCTTCTATGATATCTAACTAGAGAGCAAGGCAGCGAAGGCCGTTCGAAACAGGAAAAACGATTTTCGCTGCCTTCTAAGATATCTTAGAATTCCTGAATAACGGTCAATTTTGAAGGCAGCATCGATTCAAGCTGCCTTCTACCCATAATCCTTTGCGGCCACGTCTGAATCTCTGTGAAAACAAAACAAACATGGCTGCCGATATCGGTAAATGACTGCCGAATCTGTTGAAATGTCATTTGTGTGACGTTATTTAGCTTGGATTTGTGGAAAGTAGATTAAAAATAAACGATTTACTACCTGGTTATACCATTGTTGTACCCACTAATAATGCCTGGTCTGATATATTAGCTGCCAGTGAAACTATTTTATACCGTTAGCCTGCTAGCTTACGTAGGCTAATTTAGTTTAACGTCAGGCTTTTGCTAACGTCATACCCAGTGGCGTCATGCCCATTGAAGTAAAGGGGGCACGTGCCCCCTCTGATTTTTCGTCCCTGATATTTTTTTAAATCATAACTTTCCGATTATGCTCCATAATAATCAATTCTAGCGCCTATCACGACTCAAATGTATTCTTCTGGATGTGTAATAAACATATAGCTAAAGACCGACCATCAGCCCTTTTCCTAAAATTGGTGTCTGTAGCATATACTATGTTCCCGTAGAAACGCACTTGCACGTTGAGCGCGCATTGTGTTTATGTTGAACTGTTACAGTTAACGTTAGGCTACAATTAACTGCACAGTTTGGACAGCTACAGTCGATGGTGTTGAAGTGGTAAGTAGGCTGGCTATGCAATAAATCAACATACATTCGGATGATATTAAAAAGTAGCGGAATTATTTGTGGACCTGGAAATGTTGGTGATGATCACAAAGTTCACCAAACGCTCCAAAATCGCATTTAGGGAAGCCGGCTTCTCAGGGTGAATGGGCAGTGGGATGTAGCCCGCCAGGACAAACTGGTTTATCTACCACTTTAAACGTGGCTAGAACTCGTTGTGATTGAAAGCTGTCGCGATTGGAGAGGAAGAGTTTCAAGTTCAGGGATGCGTTGAAGTTATGTTAGTGTTGGCAGGTGAAGTCAAAGCCAAGGCAAGTTCAAATTCTCGTAGGCTACACTACAGTATATTTGTGAGCAATGGGCCTACAGTCGGTTCCTATTTATCCTAGGCCTACTGTAAATGAAACCGTGTGGAGTTTGTGACTTTTGTTTCAGTTGCGTATAGCTCGCTATATCTAGGCTAACGCCAGACAAGGCTATGTTTACTTGAATTGTAAAAGCCATTTGATAGTCTTCCCCAACAGGAGAGATTCAAAATAGAACAGCAAGGCAGGTGAACGTAGTAGCCACAGAGAAATAACTATAGCCTACCAAATAGCCTATTCTATTCAAAGGTAGCCTATTAGTCTATTCAGGGATTTTGGGATCTTTATAGCAATATAGCACCCTTAATATTTATCTAATAATTGACCCCCCCCCCCCCCCCCCCCGTCGGAAAATTATTGCAACGTCGCTGATTGTGCCCCCTAAGAATTTTGGCTTGCATGACGCCTCTGGTCATACCGTAGTGTTAACCAAAGATTCTAGAGTGCTACACTCATTTTTAAACAACGCATTTAATCTAAAGTCATGTCTAGTTAGAGAGCTCTCTATTTAGGGAGGGAGGCAGTAGGCAGCTGCCTTCCGTTTCGAACGGAGCCCTGGAGTTCATTTCAGAACACTTACCAACTCTCCCCTTACCAGCTTCTCTCGAAGGAAAATCCATATAAGGCAATTATGTGACATGAGATCTAGACTTTGTTCTTAACAGTCTTCTGTTATAAACTTTGGGTTTGTGAACTACATTGTTGCTGCTTTGTTTTATGTGTAGGGACCCAGAGGAAGCGAGTGGATTTGAGCAATATTGTTAAATGCTATTTTAGCTAATCCACTCTCTTGGGATCTTGCTTATGCCGGTGCTAGCTTTGTAGTACTTGATCAATGAAGAATACGGTCTCTATTTCCATTCAGAAAATACACCTTTAATACATTTTTGCCAGAGTTGCACTTTAACAGTCTTCTGAAATAAATGTTTGCTATTATATTTATTAAGCATATTCATATTTTTGTTATTGTTATCATTTTTTATCATTTAATGTTATTTTTTTGCAATAAAAAGAAATTGACTTGACTTGATTTATGTAGGCTGGCGTAACTAAACATTGAAAAATGTAATCGGTGCTCAAGAAAAACTGACATGACATATCATATACCTCATATCATGTGCACTTCAATCTTACAGTTACATTATTGTTATTAATACATCATCATTGCACTGAACTGCCTTGCACTATATTTGTATTTAATCTTAAACCTCAGTCTATACTGATACTGCACTACTCCCAACCTATCTTCAATTGTATATTGCATCCTGCATCTTGCCTGTGCCTGACAGGAACAACAAGGCCATACTACCCCTCCATAAATTGTATTACCCTATCCCACCCATAGCATCTATTTATTTGGAAATGCACATACAGTACTGTATGTATTCCCTTATTCTTATACATAGCTTACTGCCCTTATTCTTTTTAACTCTTTTTTGTTATGTTATTGTTGAGTGTTGTACTTGAGAGCAAAGATTAACCAGAGTCAAATTCCTTGTTTGATCACGCAAACCTGGCCAATAAAGCTGATTCTGATTCTGACATGTTACCAAGAAATTGTTAGATTGGATACAGCCCCTTCATTTTTTAAAATGACTTCAAATTTGCAAGTGGGCTTAAATGGTGCCTGGGCAATGAGCACATTTACCCTGATTTTGACCATTTCACTAATGTTTTTTTAAAGCCCTAAATGACCTGGCCCCATCCTACATCTCATTCACCACCACTCAACTCCCAGGTCCCTTAGATCCTGTTGCATGGGTCTCCTGTATGTCCCATGTGCATGTTTTCATTTAGACTTTTAGTTAATTATATATTAATTTGAGAGGATTTCTACTTCTATATATTCTTTGACTGAACTCTCTTTTGCACAGAAAAAGACAATGGACTTTACATTTTGTTGTGGATGTGTATCATATTGTATCATAACACTCATCAGCTGTGATTGGACTACTTTTACTGTATGGAACAACTCCGCTTGTCACTTGAACCGTTTATCTGGGCCATGATCATTTCATGTTGTTGGTTCAACAAGGCTATGGTCTGTTCATGATGCTTATTAATCTGGGACATGGCTTGTTGATATTCCTGCCTGTCCATTTGACATTTTTCCATCATCAGTTCAAACTTTTTGTCCTGCATGGCTTGATATGCCGCATGGCTTCTCTTCACCTCCTCTATCTCCAGCATTAGCATCTCAGCCTGCTTTGCATAACCCTTCTTCAGCATCTCTTCCTGCTCCCTCATCTTAATCTGCAGAACTTTATCAAACTCCTCTTCCCTTTGTTTCATATTTTTCACATTGTTCTCTTCCATTAGTTTAATCTTATTTTCAAGATTCTCTATGGCTGCTCCCAGCTGTGCTTTCAGCCTCTGCTTCTCTTCCTCTTCGGCCTTCACTTTTTGTTCCAAGAGACGAGTTTTCTGTCTCTCCTCTGATGATATAGCAATATACAAAAATAGACTAATTAAAATGTGGAAAAGAGCAAACACACAACTAGCACAGCAGTTGGAACAAACTATAGGGAGTAGGTATTTTATTGGCAAGCACAATACATAATGGCCGCGTTTCCCAAAGTCGTAAGCTCTTAACGCTAAGATCTTCTTTGGAGCGCTCTTAAGAACGCTGCGAAAGAAGAACGTGTTTCCCAGAGTCGCTCTTAGCTTAAGAAGATCTTCCACTAAGAAGGAAACATAAGATCGAGCAGACCCATTCTTAACAGCCTTCTTAGCGATCAAATGCTCAGTGAGCATAGCATGCCGCTAGGGGCGTATATATTTCTAGGCTTTAGTGATCAAGCTGCGTCAGGGAAATGTATATCCTCCACTTTTTTAAACAATAAAACAATTTTCAATGTTGCAATGCACTCGTGGCTGTGGACCACTGGCGCAAGAAACATAGACTTAAAAAAAATAATATTGAATTACACGTTTAAGTTTTCAACATATCTGCATGTGAGTTTATAGTACTACACATACAAAAAACATCGGTAACACTTTATTTGGTAACACTCTAGTTTGGGGTGTCGCTGTTACAGTGTACCTATCTAATTAGGTACAGTGGTGCAACCTGTGTAACAGCTGTGCTGCTACAACCTTGTTACGGGTTTATGTCACTGTATCAAAGAGTAATAAGTGTGCACCAACACAGTTGATAAATGTAACAGCTGCACTGCTACACCTTTGTTACTCTTTGATACTGTGGAATAAACCTGTTAAATGTACCAGTTAATTACTTGCATGCACATACAGTATGACATGCATGTTGTGTCTTTGATGTCTTGGAACATGTCTGCCATTACCCTATGTAGCACATGTATCAACTGTGTTGGTACACACTAATTACTCTTTGAAACAGTGCCAAAAAGGAGGATAATGAGGCATTGGCTGGAGCTAAGAATGGTTTACCCAATCCAGCAGGTCTCAGGTCAGCCCTTTCCCTCTGAAGAAAAATGTAGGCACATTGGCAAAGTTTTGTAAAAGCACTCATACTACAATGTAACAACTATATGTAGGTACCCACGAATACATAATGCAAGTACAATGCTAGTACATGCTAGTACATGTTGTTACACAGGTTGTACCCCTGTACCTAATTAGGTAGGTACACTGTAACAGCGACACATTAAAATAAAGTATTACCCAATTTTTCATAGGCTAGGTTATATCTAGAGAGGTCCAACATATCTATACCTAGGGAGGTCCAACAAATTGGAATGACCAAAATATCAGACATCCCTGGAAAAGCACAACTCCGGCATGATAATATTTTCGCAAATAAACACCCAAATACATCTTGACAGAGCTATAGACTGGAGTGACTCCAGACTGAATTTCCAGAACACAAATTTTGTGGGCAGGGTAAATTCAGGCTAAAATATTGCAACGTGTATCAGTTGTACTCACCGCTGATCTCTATTTCTTTCTCACTCAGCATGGAATCAGCCTGCCTGATGGATTCAGATTGTACCCAGTTATTCTTTATGAACTCCTCCATGATTTCCGTGGCCTATACAGGAAACACACACACATGATGGTGGTGGTTAAAAAAATAGCTCCTAACTGGCGAATTTAGGAGAAACTCAAAAAATGAAAAGATAATGGGCGTGTCACTCCTTACTTTAGGACTCCTCATTTTTTTCACTAGAAGTAATTCACAAAGCATTTTAAGCCTTAAAGTAGCTTTAGGCGAGACACGGTAGGTGAAAACATTGTTTTTGAATGCAGCGGTCAATTTCAAGATTTTGTGCTAGTTTGCTACCTTAGCATGTGTAACGGAGTAAAAACACTTGCTAATTAAATTATTAAAAGTGATGCAACTGCGCCATCTAGCGGCAAGTACATACAATGTGATAGTGGGGTTCGCGTTGCATTTAGTTTTTCTCGATTGTTAACACACATTTTCTAAAAACATGCCTCATACTCTCAGAACTCTACACACAAATCCAAAACAACACACACAATGGGCAAAACCCTGCAATTCTCCTGCAAAATGACACTTTACCTTCAAAACAATGTAATTTCTCCTCAAAATGCTCTTTTGTTCTCAAGAGCCACACACAAACCATCATATATCAAGACATTTATAAGGACCAGTTGAGCACTGATGTGCTCAGTGTAAAACACTGCAATGAATTGAAAACACTTCGTCTCCATTCATCATAATGACTTTGGCCTTTTTTTGTTCAGTGTTACAGTACTAGAAACAGTAGATAAGCTGATACAGTAAGTTGATGTGCTTACCCTATCAATATTTTTAAATATCTCATTGTTTTCTATTATTTTTCTTTGTATTTGCCGTAACGTTATGGCGTTTTCTTCAAGGACAATGCTCATGATTTCAGTTTCCTGTTCAGGAGACAGAAGCCCTTGTGTTGGTAATCCTTTAGCTGCCAAACAAATAGTAAAATACTGTAAACTGTGTAGGAATACAAAGTAGGAATACTTTCCCCAAATACTTGAAACATACTTTATTCTTACAGTCCTACAGAACAGCCCACAGGCAATACTGTACTGTGCTCATTGAGCTTGTACTGTACGGTACTGTACTGTATTGATACGCAGCACTGCAATGTTCTAGTGCCTCGGATCTCATCGGAGATTACGGTCCTTGGCCTCCCCATCCTCCTCCTCTTACTCTCACTCCTCTGGCTCTGCCTCTGCCTGTACTACTACTGTATACTGAAGCTGTCAGGGCCTGAATTTAATTTTTCACAACGGGGGGAATTCCCCCCTCAGTGACTCCAATGGGGGGGATTTATACAGTTTGGGGGGGAGAATTATACAGTTTGCGGGGGAACGCTACTTGTAGGCTTAAACCAGTGGCTGCTGGTGGTTTTAGAATTAAATGAGGAAGGTGTGCGCGCGGGGGGTGGTCTTTCAGAGAGGGAAGTTGTTAAACCCACATTATGGTTATAGATATGATTTAATGCCAAAGTAATAAATACAACTAGATTTTTTGCAGTTATGTTAAAAATGCTAACAATGCTAACTACGCTAACCATGCTAACTAGCTAACTTGCTAGTGAGGACTTTTATTTTGAAACATTTGTTGCTAGGGTATCCATGGTGGCCACTATCAGGAAACATGAAGTTACTGCAGTATAATCATGTTGGTTGCTATGGAAACGGTCATAAACGCTTAATTTTAATGGTTGCTATGTTGGTTGCTAGGTACATGGAGGTTTCATGTAGTTGACTGGAGGCATAGTTGATGATAACTGACAGTTGGAATGGTTTAACAGTTAAATAGTTGAGTAGTTTCAATGGTTAAATTATTTAATAGTGTATTATTGCAATGAGGACTTTTATTTTGAAACAGTTGTGGAAAGAGGAAACAGTTAACAGGATATGTAGTCTTCACAGAGAGATTGTATGCTTAAAGCCTGAGAGAGAGAGAGAGAGAGAGAGAGAGAGGGCTGCTGCAGGTGGGGCTGGCCACCTGGCATAAGATTCTAATTGCTTGACGACCCGATTGTGATGTCATAGAGGCCAATGTTAAGTCTATGGGGAAATTTTAAATAGTTTTTAATTTATAGTTTAAAAAGTATAAAAGTTACAAAGTTGAAAAATACATAGCAGCATTCCCCTATTGAAGACCTACGTTACAACGTTTGAATGAAGTTTCTAGGTTAAACGGTTCAACCTGAATAGAAAAAAATAATTTGATCAGCGGAATAATAATAAGAAGAAGCCTAGGAAGAACAGTACAGTGCATTTTCATGCACTGTAATTATATGTACCCCAGCTTGTTAGTATACTTTTAGTATCCTGTGCTGTTTTATACCCCTCTAGTGCAAGACATACTGTAATGCATGCACTGAAAATGTGCTAGGACTTTTATTTTGAAATGGGTCCTAGAATTTCTGAGTAGAACGATTTTAGCCGTTTGTTAGCTGCTGGGTAGAAGTGTCAAACTTCTAAAGCAAAGGATTCAGGCTCTACTTTGATGCCCCCAAACCAGTTGTACAATCATGATCTAACCCAAAACAATAGCAGCCAGAGATATGACATGTAGGCTAGTCTAAAAAATAAAAGACAACAGACCCTAATACAGTAACCTATGGAGGCTCACGCTAGTTAATCTTGTCGAAATTACTTAAATTTGTTTTCAACTAAATTAGACCTAAATAGTTACAGAAATGTCTTCGTTCAGACGTTCGTTTATAAGACCCCTTCACAACGGTATAAATATCCGGGTTTGCGTGACGTCACTGGCGGCAGAAAAGTTAAGCGGCTATCGAAAAGCACTAGTAATGCGGCTAAAATGAGTCCGTAATTAACCAAGTTGCTGAAATGGCTAACGATATAAAACAGTATGTACATACACTCAGTGAACGGGATTGGGAGGATTATTTGAAAAAACTTTGGAAAAACGTACATTATCAGGTGGGACCATTCTGACAGATCCCTATTCTAAGTGAATGGAAAGAAGACGTAGCAGGATTGCCCTCCGTTGAATGGCCAGATATTTATACGTTATTGAAAAACAGAGCATCTACAGTAAGGAGAAGTTGCGGGTGTATAGATCATTGGATATAACTATGTCCCAAATGGTCATGTCTAAGATTTACAATACAATGACATATCGGAGGAGTTTTGTATTGTAGCTGATGGCAGTTGATGGTTGTTTTGCCTCCAGTGAACGTAGTGACGTAGGCTCAGCAACGGTCTATAGGGAGGGAAAGTGAAAACCAGTGCCCCAAGCGGTTGCGTTCCTATCGAAGAGCAACTCCAATGTTAAGTCCCATAGACCGACTTTTCAAATAAATACTACGCAGCTATACCACCGATCTTATCCGCCAAAAAAATTTTTCAGTCTGCATTAGGGCTGCAAGATATATCTAAAATGTATCGTTATCGCGATATCAACGCTTGCGATAGACATACCGCAAAGATTACTTAATTTTCGATAAAATTCGATATATTTTCTGTGACGTGCATTCCATACAGTCTATGGCATACTGTAGGTGTCAAATGCGGCCCGCAACCTCATTTCATATGGCCCGCGAGCAGTGTTGTGCCTGAACGCGTTAATTGAACGAAAGTTCATGAACTCGTTCATAATTTTGGTGAACTTGAACGAACGAACTGTATTTCTGCCTGATGAACGATACTGTGAACGCGTTCATTCTGGTGTCTGTGAACGTTACGTTCACTCTTTTTTAATTTCGTTCAATAAGGTTCAGGCAAAAAACATTCGGGGAAGTGTGTAGCCTAACTGCTCTCATGTTGTTTCTGACATTGCCTGTGACTGTGGCAACAGCTGAGCGATCTTTTTCCAAACTCAAACTTATTAAGACCTACATAAGGAGCAGCATGGGACAGGAGGCTCAGTGGGTTAGCTATCCTGTCCATTGAAAATACGAGTCAGCATTGGGAACATCGTTGGCGATTTTGCACAACGAAAGGCTCACAGCCTAATTCACGCATATTGGGGATTGTATGCATAGGCTATTAATGATTTGATTTGGTTTCTGCACGGTTAAATAAGTTAGGCTAAATTAAGTTTTGTTTCTGCGCAGTGCGAGTTTATAAGCAAGCAATCTACGCTTGCAGTTTCAGCAGAGGGTTGAAGAGGTTTCAGCGCATTGAGTGTTCCCATAATTCCATGCGAGTTGATGTTAATGCAGTATAATATTAGATTACCTGTCCTGCAGGCTACTAATACATTTTTAAAAAATGTTTTCACATGTAATGCATCCTATGTAGTCGTGTGTTTTTTATTTGAAATTGTAATCTCTACTAAACTACTTCGGTGCCTCAAGACTTTTGCATGGAGAATTGAAGTCAGCCTTAATGTGTATTGCATGTACCTAGTTAAGTCATTGGGTAGTTAATGAACAATTCGGGTACTATGGAGCAGGGTCTTGTTAGTTTGTGAAATGCGCAAGTAAAGCCTACCTTACATTGCCAGACTTTGCAAAGATTTGGAAAAGATTTTTGAAAAACTACAGTCTCAGACCCTCTCACATCTAGCGACAATTCATTGAGTTTTTAGTCACAGGCCAGTCTCAGATTAGGATTTTGCAAAGACTGTGGGTCACTATTTACAAGACTGCTGCTAGATTCCTTCAAATTATTCCCATCGTGCAATAGGCTACACGTCATCATTCACAGGAAATCACATGATAGCCTACTCATATCAAAGTATTTTTTTCGCGTTTCTGCAGCATTGTTTGATGTGTGACATCACTAACAGATATAGAGTTGTCCTGTCACGTAGAACAGCCGACTAATAAATTATAAGAAATGAAATAACAAATAATCATAAAGGCTACAGCTGTCGCCTATTTTGCCCCTTCCTGTTTCATGTTCGCGCAAGGTTACTATTGGTTTTCAATGTTCACGTCACTATTTGCATGAGCCACGACTGAAAAGACTTCCGATAATATCAAACATGTTTGATATTGTCGTAACGGCAAAACTAGAAAAAGACTGACTCCGACGGACTTAAAACAGCTAAGATTGGCACCTTACACTAAACGATTTAGATGACGGGAGCGCGCTGCGATTTCAGTACAACTCCCAAGATTTCCGCCCGATTGTGGAAATTTAGTCGCCGACTGTTAAAACAGACCAAAATCGTGCAATGTAAGCCAGCCTTAAGAATCATTCATCAGCAATGTCATTTATGAATTTATAGCAGTACATGGAACTGAAGCACACGGGTAGTTTAAGAGAGTATAATTTGCAACATTTTGAAAAAAGAACTAGTTCATTTTTTGGAGCTGTGAAATTAGTTCAAAATTTGGAATTATGAACTATGAACTTAACTAGTTCATTTTAAAATTTGTGAACGATGAACTGAACTAGCTCATGTAGAAAGTGAACTTTCCCAACACTGCCAGCGAGAGCTTAAAGGATCTGATACAGTAGGCTATGTGGCCCGCGAGAGCTTAAACGGTCTGATACAGTTTTTGCGTATAGGCAATAATACACTGCAATACAATGCAAGCGTGTGAGACTGACAGGGAGGCCACATCAACCACCTTCCATGATCAGTGCAACTGGCGACATCAGATGTGATAGCAACGGATAGGCTACGTGTGAAAACAAAATAGTGTATTCTATACTATTTTAGCGAACAGAGCGCCTAAATTACGCGCTCAGTTTAGCCTGCCTGTGAAACGCATGATTGTTTGAAGTGCGTGTGCTTCTTTGAGAGGGGAATCGATGTAAGTTACTTTGATTTCAATTGGTAGTTGTAAACTACGTGATACGTTTACGTCTACGTTTAAAAAGCATGTAGCCTAATTGTGTGTAGTCCTATTATCCAAAAAATCCAACTCCAAGTCCTTGCGAATCGAGCAAGTGATTGTTTGGCCAAAAGCGAAAGTAAGCCTACAGATGGTACGGGTTGAGAATGCTCCTTTCTTTCCCGCACATCGGGACTCCCGAAGCATCGGGAAAACTGCAACCGCAAGGGGGCAACATAGACCGCCCTAATAATATGAAGGTTCGGCTCATGGAAAAACCCAAGGACACCGCACTGATGACAAGCGGAGAAAAGAGACATGACGCTCGGCATGTTAGATTGCAGTTGCAGAGTTTTCGAATGTTTACAGCCTACCTCACAGCTCTCTCACTCGACGTAGCCTATAACTCAGTCAGTCCAGCAGAGATGCCAGAGCAACGTTTTGGTCAATGGAGGGGGAGAGAAATGCTCTGCATATCCGTCTCATTTAATCATTAAAATGAAAGTGATGACTGGCGAAATTAATCAAACAACGTTTCAATAAACCATTGTTGAAATGAATGAAAATGGTTTTAGAAAATCGCCTATAAGCCTATCAGAAGGAAATAGCCTTCAATTCAACCTGAAATACTCGAAAGGCAACCTTAGATTAATTCGTGAATTCATTACGGTTAGCCTACAAGACCGCATTTCCGTGTATAGGCTATTTTAAAACGGAGGCATGTTCATTTTAACCGGCGACGCTGTGTAGCACTACATGTACCCAGCACTTGTTATCACAGATTTTGTCCCCACCACTTTTGACGACTGAAAATAAAATGTATTTAACAGAAATCTCTTTAATACATGCCTATGCTTGTCACTTTACTTATAACCGTAGGCTACATGCATGGAGAAGATCGCGCATTTTGTAACATTGTAACAATGGATGGTCAGATATGCGATAGGGCAGTGAGGGTGATTCATTGTAACCATCGACTAGGAGGCCTAGCTCCGCAATATAAGTTTCTAGCAACGTATGTATCGTATGCATGTTCATGTTGATTCAGAGATAGGCATAGACTACCATAGGCTGCTGGGCGTCAAGCTATATGACAGCATTTTATCATGTGGTGAATTAATAACTAACGTCAGTTTAACATGTCAGAACTTTTGATCGGCGTTTCAAGTCCATGGCGCGAATAAAGCATAACGGTATTAACAATCGAGCTGTGGCGCAACAGGTTGGAGCATGTGCAAGGTACGCCAGCGATCGGGGTTCGAAACCCACTCAAAGAATCTTTCCGGAACTCATCAAGAGAAAAGTTGTGGTTTTATTAAAAAATGAAAGATTTTCTGTTTTGCGATTTTTTTTATGTTTGCGATGTCTGCTGAAAAGAAAAGTTAATAGCCTATATGAATTTGTGGTTCAGCGCACACTCACGCACATTTTTACATTGACATAGTGTCGGGCTCAGGTGTCGAGAGAGAAGAGGGAGAGGCAGTCGTCCTCAGTGCCACATAGCCTATAGGTAGGCTATAATGTAGTGAACTGGTTAGACGAGTGTGGGGGAGGGGGCATGATCGCACAAGACAATTGCTCTTCATGAAATGGATCTCACATACGGCTGTCGATTTTTAAATGTAGCCTAGGCCTACTACACCACTTGCGAAATCGGACGTGGCACATAGCCTAATTATTAGGCTACTGGATTTAATATAGCAAATCCATGGACTTTGTTCATCCTATATATACAATAAGTATAAAATCCGACAATCCAAAACGATAACGAGATCTCCCAGAAACGAAAAACAAGTTTGTTGAGTAGCCTAGTCCTTCCAACAATCTCAGCTTTGCGTTTGATAGATAAAAGGCATCCTGTCCTGCTGTATTCCAATGAGAAAAAAAAACATCCAAGGTATAGGGTCACGGTAATGCAGAATGCATGAATCTCTCTCTCTCTCTCTATATACATATATATATAGACCTGGCTTTTTACCAAATGGCGAACCTCGAAAATTATTTAGGATATAGAGCCGTGTCCATTACGCACTACAGTTATTTTTTAGGCTATTGTTTTATTTGAGTGTTTTTGTCTACCATGGCAAACATAGTTGAAACGTTCGCTCTAAACTTATGTATTGTTTTAAGAGAATATGCCAATGATAATGGCACTTTGTAAAAACAACACATTCTTAGGATTTGTCCTCTCACCTGCAGCAGGCCCATTCAAAAGCCCATCCACCTCATTTGCATTTGAAAGAGCCAATCACTAAAGTGACACATTTAGTCTGGAAAAAGGGCTGCCTAACTGTTCCCCCTAAGAGTTTTTTCATAAGATAAAATGTTTACGCTATTTAAGTTTAGGATTTGGTAGACAAGACAACCTCGGAAAAGTTCTTCAGATAAACATTTTTTTATTGAATTAATGGAAAGAAAATGTATCACCGGGGTTTCGGGGCTTGCGAAGGCATTCGTTGATCTTATCGATGCAGTCCTTGCGGCCACTTCTCCCCATCGTAGGAAACTTTCTGTTTAGTGTTGACAACACAAAGGCCTTCACGTTGTGTGGCAGTGCTTGCTTGCCCTTCGATCCATCCCAGTTGGTGGTTTTGCACCTGTCCCTGAGTTATAGTCTATATCATGGGTCTTCAACCGGGGGTCAAGGCGTTCTGCGTGAATTCATTAATCCAACGTTCTCCGCGATGTCATACCAGAGAGGGTTAAAGCGGAGCTTTAGGATCTTTGGTCATACCATCAAAATGAAACGATAACGATAATCTTGTGTGTTTGTGTTTACTTGTGTAAGACAAGTTATATTTACACAAGATGCAGAGGCTCTCTGTCTGTATCAGGTTGAGCAAATGAAGCTTTGCCTGAATTTAGCTGAATTTATACCACCAGAGAGGGTTAAAGCGGAGCTTCTCTCACTTGAATATTAATTCGCCAATGTGAATGTAACGGTAAACACAGCAACGTTGTATCTAAGACAGCGGCAATATAAACGAAAATGATAGTAGCAGTGGTATAAACGGGATAATCAACTCCGCGCCGTGCGTTTATAAGAAAATAATGCACTGCAATAATGCCTGCGTCGTTGATTATCCCTTACATATCCACCTTAGTTGACCATTGTGACATTCATTCTATTATGGGGCGAGTTTATGCAACACTATGTAAAGAATTATCAGAAACAAGTTGTATAAAGCAGTTACCCCCCTGTTAATAATAACTTATGTTTAGAATGTGTGCGTTCGTGTGTGTGCGTGCGCATACGTGCATGCATGTAGGCACTAATGACTGACGGTTCAAATGATAGGCATGATTTGAGGTGTGCCAGGTGTGGGGGTCCGTGCTCAGTCTCTCTCACAGCCAAGGGGTCCTTGGGCTGAAAAAGGTTGAAGACCCCTGGTCTATATGAGTAAGCGCTTATGCTCTAACCGCATAATAAAAGAAGCACCTGCATTCCACAGCAGTGCTTATGGCAAGGCTATTAACACCTGTCACTGAGCTATGGACAAGCAGTTATGCTCGAAAATTATCATAATAACAGACACACCTAATTGTATGGCTCTATGTTTAAACACATAAAATTAGCAAGCATTTCCTCCCGATAGCAGCAACGTTTGCTTTCTTTTTCTGTCGGTCCGCGGTTGCTTGGTCAATTGCGCAGCAAATTATCAGATCACCGGACCTAATTTCACTCCATGTCTCGCGGACCAGCAGCAGTCTCCACGTTTCGCGGCCCATAGTTTGAGAAACGCTGCATTAAAGTGTCATTTGGTTGTAGGCTATATGTTTCTTTGTGTGTTTTTCATTGTAGTGTGTGTGCATTGAGTAGTTCCTTAAAATACGGAACAAAGAGCGTCCCGTAGCCTATCTGTTCAATACGGAAGAAGACTAACTATTACCTATATATTTCTTATAACGAAACGCGAAGAAAAAATACGAGGACTGACCGTCTCGTTTCTCCGCGTTTCCCCCAATACCATGGCGACAAAGAGAAATAAATATGATTTGACATTTAAGCTGATTGCTGACAAATTTGCCACACAATTCGGGAGAAGCAGCGGACAGGAGCGCCACCACAAGCAAGCAAGCACAAATTAACATGGCAACGTTGCCTATGACTAAAGTATCTAAGTAGGCTAGTCCTACTAGTATTACATTTGATTGGTAACATGTTTGTAGCGCGCCAGTTTACCCATCCCCTACATCAAAACAGCTTAGAATCAATCAAAGAATCAGCTGTGTCGGCGTTAGGCTGTAGGCGATTTTCTATAACCATTTTCATTCATTTCAACAATGGTTCATTGAAACGTCGTTTGAATAATTTCGCTAGTCATCACCTTCATTGTAATGATTAAATGAGATTAAGGAGTCGACTATTGACGGATATGCGGTCTTCATCATTTTGAAATGCGGGATGAAACTTTCTGCCACCTGGTGGTTGTTTGGGTACATTGCCTTAGCCTCGAAAAAAATCGGCTTGACAGCCTGCGGGATCTCTTCGGGAGTCCCGCGGGAGAAGGTGCATTCTCAACCCGTACCCACTGTATCTTCCGACCGAGAAGAGGTGCATTCAGATCAGGCAAGCAGAGGTAGGCAAGAAGTTTGGGGTAATCGCCCCATCTGTTGCTTTGCATTTTCATTTCAGTTTAAAACGAACAACGCTGAATCCACACAACACCTTTCAATATTAAAATGTCAAAGAAAAAGACCGTTCGCCTTTATGTCTATGTCGCTTGTCTCTGGCAAAAGTCTACTCCCATTGAAAATGAACGGCAGCCTGACGTTTTGTCGCTGTCTCTTGTAGCGTGTGTGACTGCAGGGTAAGTTGGAAATGAGGTCCTATGTCCAAAATTCCGAACTATTCCTTTAAGCTATGGAGGCAGCTACAAAAAAAAAAGTTTAACCTGACGCATGTTGACGTTACATTCGATAACGCACAAAGTGCCCCGGTTTTACTTAAGAGAAATCTGGTCACCCTATGAAGGGTATGTGATGATGTGGGGCTATTTTAATTCCAACGGCCAAGGGAACTTTCGAACATTTCGGTGCCGCCTGCACGCGTGTGTGAGATGAGAGTGGGAGAGAGAGGCATGTTACAGTGACCAGAGGGATGTGAATGTAGCGATACTGTTATAAAGATCACAAAATAAATCCTCTGATCCAAACCACTATGCAAATTATTAACCTGCTGCTGTTGTGAAGGAGAGAGGGAGTCAATTCAAGTACCTCGGCCCTGGAGCAGCCAAATATAAGTTTCCCCTGAAATAAGTAAAAACGTAAAGTAAAGTTAACATTGGGCTCCGTACAGAAGGCTACGTCAGATTAATGCGCTGTCAGCATGCTGCGCCGAAACAAGCCGCTTTTATTTAACAGACGCTTCAGAGTTTTCATGCTTATAATCACATTGTGTCTCACAGACAAATCCGCCAGTATATTGCTGTATGTGAGCCCCAAGTAAAATGTCTCATGTCCAGATTATCCATGAGATGAACTGCAGTCCAAGTAAACCTGTATGGTAGGGTAATGTACAGAGCCCAAGTTGACAAGAACACATATTATTGCGAGGGAATGCAAAAGTTATTTCTAGGGAACGCAAAAAGTATTGCGAGGGAACGCAAAAGTTATTGCGAGGGAATGCAAATTATTGTGAGGGAATGCAAAAGTATTGCGAGGGAATGCAAATTATTGTGAGGGAATGCAAAAGTATTGCGAGGGAATGCAGAATCACCAATGTGACCCTTCCCAGGCTCCGTACATATTTGATGCTTATGAATGGTAACAACAATAGTGGGACGACGGTTGAGCCTGGAAGCAGCTTCACAACAATAGAATCAACTGTTAACAAGGTACTGTCCACTGTGATCACTGCAAGGGCCAAAGAAAGTTGTACAACAAACTGAACAAGTCAGCTTCTTTAACTGAACTGCTCGTTTCCTGTCAGTGTAATGCAAGCATGATTATGGCCTATAGTGGCAACCGGGTGATAAACGGGATAAGGTCCCGATTAAGGTCGAGGTGTCCCGATATATGGAATTAACAGACTTGGTGTAGGATTTCTTTGCCTCCGCCATCCTGCCTTACGGGCAGCCGTGGTGTACTGGTTAGCGCATCGGGCTTGTAACCGGAGGGTTGCCGGTTCGATCCCCGACCAGTCCACCACGGCTGAAGTGCCCTTGAGCAAGGCACCTAACCCCTCACTGCTCCCCGAGCGCCGCTGGTTGGGCAGGCAGCTCACTGCTCTGGGTTGTGTGATTCACCTCACTGTGTGTTCACTGTGTGCTGTGTGTGTTCACTAATTCGGTTAAATTGGGTTAAATGCAGAGAACTGAATTTCCCTCATGGGATCAAAAAAGTATATATTCTATTTCTATTCTATTCCATTAATACCATATAACGGGACACCTCGGCAGCCTTTAACCCTTACTTCATATTCCAATGCCTATTGAACATTACCTTGACTGAGTTTGTGGTCTGTTTAGTGTATTCACTCTCAATAATCTCCATGTCTTTCTCCAAGAGTTTGTAGCCACCGGGTTTCATATAGAACCTGCTCTGGACTCGATTGGTCATCTCAGCAGACAGACTTGTCAGTAGATCACGGCATTCTTTCTTTGAAGTCCCTTCATTGTGCAGCAAATACTGCTCAAAATCGTTTTCAATCTGCTTCTGAAACATAACAGAACAATCCCAGGCATTAAAGCAAAAAAGAAAATAAAAAATAATTTGACCAAAGAATTATAAGGCCAAGGTAAACGACCCAAAACCATGAACATGCAAGACATACAAATATGAAAAATATCATACATGGTTAAAACAGATAATGTTTAGTTACTATGGTGTTGCTAAGTAGATGTGGTGGTTGATATGCTAACTAAAACAGTTTCTAATCATATTGGTTTACAATGTTTTGTGGGGCTTTGCTAGGGTCATTGAGATGGCTAATAGGTTGTTGATATGCTATAGAAATTGGCTGCTTTGCTGGGTTATCGTTTTGATCACTACGATGATTACTAGGCAGACATTATGGTAGCAGTTGCTAGGTTATTGCTAGGGTAATTATGGTGCTTTGCTAAAATAAGCAGCTAGTATGCTGGTTGCTAGAGTAATTATGTTGGTTGCTATGTTGCAATCAGGTGATGCTCAGTCCTTTAGCTCATCCAGGGCTAACCTGAATAGGTGCAACAAAAAGGCCACGCACAACCACAAATTAAAATATAGCTGCAAGCAGCAATGTGGGGGCCAAGCAGGCAGGTCAAAAGGCCAGAGTTGCCATGGTAACTCAATGTTGTTAGTCAAGTATATCGTTTTAAGCAGTCACAAGAATTTTGATGTCAAACAACCCAAGATACAAGCCCACGTCCTGTTCGGCGGTTTCGCCGCCAATTTCGATTGGCTGTTGTGGGCGAACGGTTTAAGATATCATTCCGAAAAGCAAGGCCTATATTAGACTCGGCTGAAGATCATCTGTGTGAAGTTTCGTAAAGATCGGACAAATTTTGCAACCTGTGGAAATGGTTAAGTGGTTTTGATTAAATCCAAAATGGTGGCTAAATTTATTACGTTGACGTCACAAGTTGAATTGGGTCAGCCTAAGGACCTCCCAAGGTATAACCAGACACCAGTTGCAAGTTTTAATTCCAAACACATCAAGCTGCAGGCCAAAATGCCTTTTTGCTAATTGCAGTGCCCCCTAGAGGTCAAAGGTCACCAAATTTCTTGAGCCTCTTTCTGATGAGGGCCCGAGTCCATGTACTAAGTTTGGTTTTGATGCGTGCAAGGGTTGCTGAAATATGAGCCCACTTCCTGTTTGGCGGCTTCGCCGTGAATTTCGATTGGCTGTTACGGGCAAACGGTAAAAGTTCTGAGGAAAAAAAGCACGACTGGCATAGGTCATACTCTGAAGATGCTCTGTGTCAAGTTTGGTGTCGATCGGACAAAATTTGTGAAAAAAAATAAAAAATTTTGATGAAATCCAAAATGGCGGAAAATCTATCATGGCGGAAAATGACGTCACAGGGTGCGTTGAACTCAGGCAGGTCCAAGGATTCCAACGATATGTGATTTTTGAAAATCGGACCAACGGGTGAACACACGTCCAACTTTGACCTGTTGGTGGCGCTAGAGGGTTCGAGGTGCCGACATGAAATTTGGTGACATGAATCATGGGACTGTCCCTAATCAGTGTGCCAAATTTCACAACTTTTCACCAGTCGGTTCTATGGGCTGCCATTGACTCTCATGGCGGAAGAAAGAATCATAATAAGCTTCTCTGCTTGGCCCCCAATAATGAGGATCATTTCAAGAACAACTCTGACCCCTGATGCATGTGGCAAGGCATCCAGGCCGGGGACATCCCATTAGTCCTAAAATGAACCATTAAATAGAGATCCCATTAGTCCGACATCCTATTAGTCCGAAAAAAGAGGCCCATTGGTCCGACATACTGTACCATTAGTCCGACCATACACAGTAGAGATGCATGGATTACTTGTAACTGGCTGAGGATAAACCATGGATTTGGCAGATCGAAGAAAAACAACTAAATTGTTAATTGCAGGTGGGTCGTGGGTTGGTGAGGGAGGCTTATGCTATTGACCAAAATATTGCCGATACTTGTCAGTAGTAGCCTGGCGAGCCAAACTACACAGAAATGTATAGTCTTGAGTCGGACCATTCACAGAACTGAAGCCTGTGGGTGGGATGAACAGTTGTCTTTCAAACTGCCTCTGCACGTAATAGGCCAGCATTTGTGACCAATCGTAGCCGGTCGGCAAAATGGCAAATAGTATCATCCTTCTTTAAAACGAATGACTTGAGTGCTTCTTTCTGCTCAACCTTCAAAGAAAAGCCCAAGTCTAACTCTTCCAAATTCGATTAAAAAGAGCACGCTTAGTTAGCCTCATCCATCATTCGTTTTTCTCTATGGTTGTGCAACATGGTCTCACACCCAACTCGTTGAACGAGGATGCATGCGGAAGCTGAATGTGAGCTCAAGGCGGGCTCAAGGACTCCGTACACAGATAGAGCGTTCTGATTGGCTAGGCTGGCCTGGAGCCTAGCGCAGGCTTGGCCTCAGCGGTGCGACCATAGACCATACCGCTAGGCAAAAATATTTTTCGCCAGTAGGGTGTGTCTAGATTTCTAGGCTATATCAGTAGCCCTTTTCACACTGGAAGATTGTGCCACATTGCCACATTGTGTGTCTAAAATCAAGGTGAAAATGTACCCGCATGTTGTAACAATCAACCTTTTACATTTGGCTGTGTTAAAGGTATGTAACCCTACAAATTAGAGTACCTGGTTTACTATCCAGTCTCGTTGAGGCATGGAAGGAAGACAGGTTACAGGTACAATTATTCACTTGAAGAGCTTTATTCACAGGACATGTACAACACGCCAGAACACTCCTAACTCCGCTCTCCCGAACTCCCCTTCCTCCTTATGCTTGCATATTTCTCTGCATAGCTTCCCCACAGCTTTAGCGTGTGTATTTTACGAAACTCCTCAATCGGTCAGTCTGCTGTGCCTTTTCATGAGACTTTACATGACACTTCCTGGAGTAGAGCATGGGAGCGTGCCCGAGGTCTCCTGAAGTTGCAAGCGTGGTTCAACCGCTACAGACCACTAGGGCGGTCGAAAAAAACACTGTTCGACCGGTAATGACTCATTTAAGCTATTTAGGCCGGGAAAGCATTGGCGCATTTCTACCATTAAGGCCGGGAGCGCTGTTGCGTCGTTCTATCATTGAAGCCGGGAAAGCGTATACGTCAATTTTAGCATTTAAGGGTTTTTTTGCATCAGTTATCGGCCTCTGGGCTAATGAAATGCATCAGAATAGACAAGAGGGAGTGTCGTGTAGTCTTGTTCCTCGTGACATTGTTTTAATTTTTTTCGAACAACCGTGGAGGACTTTGATAGCGAGGAGATATCGGAAGGTATGATTTTGAGGAGTTGCTCGGATTCGTTCATTATTGACTTTGGTGCGCTCCCTCCCTCATGTTGCCTGCATTTGACATAGGGCTGGTAGGTTGCAAAACTGATACCCTACTGACTCTGTTTGTCTAATTGATGGATTTAACCCTGATTCGGATTAGGCTACAACTGCTTTTAAAAGGCGGAACATCACCGCAAGACGTGTGTTGTATCATGTAGCACTCTGAGTCTTTTTATGTGCACGTTCTATAATTAATGTAGTACTCACCAAAATCATTGAAATCAACATTGCAAAACACATATCCCAGGCATATTTTCTTTGGCTTGTTAGTTTTTCGAATATTTATTTCATCTAATGACGGAAACATAATGAAAACATATCATAAGGCTATGCGCGATTATTTTCCTCTAGCCAAAAACCTTGAGAATGAAATCTAATTAACTTTCACGTTCCTCTTAAAGTGACAGGCACTCAATTAGACCTACAGTACATATCACCAAGTCCAATAGTTTAAAAAAAAGAATTTTCAAATTACTGAATATTTTGTAGCTATAAGTAATTATGCAGATCATAAAATACTATAAACTATTAACACTAGAAGCGCCGCGCCGTTCTGACCCACTAATACCTAGAAGCGCCGCGCCCCGGTCATTTGACCGCTTTGACGACCTACTAGAAGCGCCGTGCTGTTGTGAACTACTTAAAGCGCGGCGAGGCGGTCAAATGACCGCTGAGTCCTTAGACTGGGAGGCTTTTACTTACACATAATGATCGCTAGATGGCGCTTCGTGCACGAATCAAATCGTTTGGTCATAAATTCAGTTTGCACTAAGCCATGTGTCATTCGTGTCAGACCGTGTTGTTGATAATCTGTGGTTGTTTGTTTCATTATGACATACAGCACGTTTGAGTTATCTGTTCATGTATTTGTGTTGATTTGTGTTGTTTGAGGTAAAAACTTTGGAAGAGTTCTTGAACAAACCTTAGGCAAACTTGACTTTCAACTAAAATGCTCTAAAAGTGAATGTCGCTAGTTCTAATTCACTCCCCAAATTCACTTCTATTCATTTAATAGGTAGCCTATAGTTCGCACCGCCGAAAATGATCGGTCCTGGTCACCTGGAACAAAGAGCCTAACAGTCTGGTTTCAATTGCACAGTAGCCAGGATTTCATGCCGCATTCTACAAGCTACCGTGGCTACTTTCTAAAACAACTTTCATTCATTTAGGGAGAAGCATCTTATAGGGTCTAGCTACCTCGGAGGGAGGGAGATAGAGAGAGATATGCCAGATAATGTCTAATAAGGGGAGAAGGACCACTAGCGAAATACTTCTGCATGGTACTGTAACTAGAGGGCGATCGCGAGCAAGTGATGAATGAATGGGTGGCAATGGAGCTGAACCCCCCAATACCACATTTGTCTTTATATAATTTTTTCTCCTGAAATTGCATTAATGCATGCGATGCAGGATAACTTGACTTGACAATTAGCTGACCAATGCAATTTTCTATATGTGTTGTTATTCCTAAAAACCCTTTCAAAGTTTTCATGTCACGTGACACAAAAACGAACCACTTTACGGCCATAGACCTAAAAGAAGGTTCAGCTTCACAACGTCGTCGTAATCGGTCGCGATTTCTCGCTGACCAATCAGCATCCATGAGCTAAATGCTAGCATGTTACACGGAAAGTGGCCCATCCTATGAAAAGCAGAAAGGACATGAGTGACTTTTTATTTCATTTCCAGTGGAAAACCTATACTCAGGTAGCTACTACGACAATGTACATTAAGAAATGAAGTTGTCAACTGTGAAAAAAACGAGCGTTAGCCGCATAGCTCCATAGACCACAATTCATTTATCACTTGCTCGGCAGCGCCCCTAGCGGAATTTCAACAGATTGCAGGAACAATCCGGTACAATGGAGTTAATAGGAAGTGGACCGGCTCTCCCTAAAGGGGCTCTGGATATGCTGAGCAGGCATAGGCGTGAGAAGTAGCATCATTTTTTTTTTTTTTAAAGATTATTTTTTTGGGCTTTTTATGCCTTTAATTGGACAGGACAGTAGAGAGAATGACAGGAAGTGAGTGGGAGAGAGAGTCGGGGTGGGATCCGGAAAGGACCACGGGGCGGGAATCGAACCCGGGTCGCCGGCGTACGGTGCAGGTGCCCCAGCCAGTTGCGCCACTGCCGGGGCCTAGAAGTAGCATCATTTAAAATAATGAGTGAATGATATTCTCCGTTTTGCGAATGTGTAGGCTATGTTTGCGATGTCTGCTGAAAAAAAGCTATAGGCCTATTGTTTCTACAATTTAAGCTAACTTCTATGTGAATTTGAGATTCAGCATTGAGACACACATTTTCACGTGTCTGATAAGCAGGGCTGTAGCTAACTGGTTAGAGCTTCGGCTTGAGCACCCAAGGGTTGCTGGTACGATCCCCAACCTATTCATGACGGCAGTTAATTGTCCTCAATGCCTCGGTGATGTCTGTAGCCTAAGTAGCCTAGACGAGTGTATGGGGGAGGGGGGATGATCGGTTTCAAATAGGCTGCTGCAATGGATGTTATGTATAGACCCCGAAGCCATTTGCTTTGAGAACGGCTGGCTGATGAAGTTGTTGGCTGGCTAGCTGGCTCAGCCAAAACCTTAATGCAGCCGCCACAGTTTTCATGACTGATAATGGCTTTAGTTGCCTTCATGTCTACAGATGTGTATATTGTATTAGATATCAACACACAATGTTATTGTATTGTTTTGGACAACGTTCTGCACGTTTCACTTCAATGTAGACTGCATGCATTCATTGCGTTGTGAACAGCGCAGCAATCTCTGGAAAGGAAACGGTGGAAGTCGCAGCAGTAGCCTAATAGCCTATCACGTTCAATGCTGTAAATCCATCTGTTCCAGAATATTTGGTTCATAGGCTATCATCAATCTTTGGTTTTGGTGTTTGTGCAACCGGGCCCTGACGATTTAACAAAAGTCTGAGTAGCCCTACGTAGGAATTAGGAAAGTATGTAAGGTGACATCAAAATCAGGCTACTTTGTTTGCTTCTTTTACCCATGTCATTTTCATTGGTCGTCAACTCACTGTGAGTCCTGTGTATCGTGGCAACGAGCACAATACTGATGTGGTGTATCCAGTGGGAAAATCTCATGCAGGCCTAGTTTCTAAGCTATCGTTTATTTTTTCGCGTGTCACTATGATATAATTATTTTTAGATGCAAAAAGTCTAACTGGCTTAGTCAAAGTTTGTCAGATGGCGGCTCAATTTGGCTCAGAAAATGATTGGCTGGCGAAATTATTTTTCGTTAATGGTAGGCCTAAACATTGTGATTCATCCGTTTATTTCAGATAGTTTGTTATTAAAAACCATTAACAAAAAATAATTGTTCATCGACGTTGAAATACGGCCAGTAAATTCAATCGATATAAGATTCTGTATTTCGCTCCTGCCAAGATGTGAACCTGGGTGTCCGGCGTTGCAGACAGGGGTGTTAACGCTGCGCCACTTGACATTTTACCAAGGTTGCGTTAGGATAGGTCTTTGACTTGACGTAACTCAGTCAGTCCAGCAAATATGTAAGAAAATGCTTATACATTAGTCTGAGCTTTAAAAGATAGCCTACAAATAGAAGATAAGATATACAACTATGAATGTACGTAGGCATACGCGCCCTACGTACATAAATAGGCTACGACGAAAATATTTTTTACACATGTAGGCCTGTCGCAACGTTTTCAAAACAAATTCGCATTTTACCACTGTAAATCGCCTCCATAGACTATGCCATGTAAATGAAAAATGATAAATGATAAAATAAAGCACATATATAATACATATTGCACATATATAAACGATATGTTTTATGGTAAAATATTATTCTCATGCCCGACTGACAGGAAACCCTTGCGACATCTGCTGTGAGAAAAGAGAATAGCAGCCTGGACAAACATGGCCGAACGCGAGACAACATAGTGTTGTCACATAAGTGAGCGCAAAATAGCTCTAAACTAGCTTGTACCGGTGTGCTTTTGATCATGTAAAAATTCTGGGTGACTAAACACACGTATTTAGGAAAAGTCGTGAACGTAGGGTCCTGGAATTTAATCGAGTGAAAATATATATTTTTTTTTGTAATCACTGCGGTCAAATGACCGCAGCCCGGCAGTTCTAGGTATATCTAGGTCAAACCTACACGGCGCTTCTAGTAATACGCGTCAGCGGTCAAATGACCGGCACTTGGCGCTTCTAGTGTTAACAAAATATATGAAGTTTAAGAATTCAAAATATGAAATAGAAACATCCTCTTGAGCAATGTGTTGGTATTAAAGGTACGGCCTTAGAGTGGTTCAGATTATACCTCTCTGATAGAAGCTTCTCTGTCAGCTTGCAAATTTGTTTCCTCCTCTATCCTGTGGCGTCCCCCAAGGATCTATTCTTGCGCCCATCCTCTTTGCCCTCTATATGCACCCTTTAGGTACCATCTTCAGAAAATATGGAATTTCTTTTCACTGCTATGCAGATGACACCCAAATTTACATTCCCCTAAAAAGTCAAGACTCCTTAAAAAATCTTGATGATGTCAAAGCCTGGATGGCCTTAAACTTTTTGAACCTAAACAACAGCAAAACTGAAATCCTCCTACTAGGACCCAATGGAAACTCCAACCAAAATATGGACATAGACGTCCTGAGACCCTATGTAAAGTCCTCTGTAAAGAGCCTGGGTGTGATCTTGGACGGAGATTTTACATTTGACAAACAGGTCAAATCAGTAACCAAAATTAGTTTCTTCCAATTAAGAAACTTATCCAAAATCAAGCCTTTCCTGTCTTTCTTAGACTTTGAAAAAGTAATCCATGCCTTCATAACAACTAGACTGGATTACTGTAACTCCCTATATGTTGGTATCAACCAGGCCTCACTATCCCGCCTACAACTGGTTCAGAATGCAGCAGCTCGCCTTTTAACTGGTACACGTAAACGAGAGCACATCACTCCCATCTTAGCCTCCCTTCACTGGCTCCCTGTTCACCATAGGATTCATTTTAAAATGTTGCTAACTACTTTCAAATGTTTGAATGGCAAAGCCCCCAACTATCTCTCTACATAAACTACATAAATACTCCCCTGCCAGAAGTCTTAGATCTTCTGATCTATTTTTGCTGACTGTTCCCAAAACTAAATTAAAATGTAGAGGAGACCGTGCCTTTGCTGCTATTGCCCCCAAACTCTGGAACAATCTCCCCCACCACATTAGACTAGCACCTTCTCTAAACACTTTCAAATCCCATCTCAAAGCCCATCTCTACTCCTTAGCTTTTAACTCAGTTTAAGACCCCCCCCTCACCACCTCACCCTAGATTTTAGATGCTTAACTTCTTTACCCTGTTTATCTATCTTTATTGCTTTGTTTTTATGGGGTTTTTTTCTATACTTTATTTTACTATTAATATTTACTTACATATTATTCTCACTGTATCTACTCTACCACTATTTTGCATTGCTATTTTGGTTTCATTATTATTATTATTATTACTACTATTACTTACTAATCTTTACTATGTTTCTTTAAAGTTATTTATAATTATTTTACTTTATTTTTATTTTATTTTATTTTACAGCACTTTGGTCAACTGTGGTTGTTTTTTAAATGTGCTATATAAATAAATTGACATTGACATTGACATTGGCATGACAAGCCATCATTTTGTATGTGTGTGTGTGTGTGTGTGTGTGTCTGTGTGTGTGTGGAGGGTCAAGCAGAGACTAGGATCACCAGGACTGATCACACAGTATTCAATATTACTGATAGCGTCAAGGTGGTGGCCCCAATTTGCCTACAGTTTTTGGAATATAGTAAACACTTTTTGAAACTATTACAGCTTGTGTAAGCCTATCAGTAAATTCTGAACATACTAATAATATATAACCAGTCAACAGATGTCAATCAGAATGACAAGCTGTGGAAAATGCACTCGTTTCTGATGAAATAGTGCTGTTCCTGCACTGACACAGTACATGTTTTATTTTTGTGAAGGTGCAACTAAATAAACTCAATTTCCCAGGAAAGCCACAGGTGTAAGCTCTCAAAATACTTTTTGAATTTTGTTTCTATCTCCTACAGAGGCTGAGAAATCAATAACTTGACACAATTGCTGAATTTCCAGAAAAACTTCAGGCTTTTGGGTTTTTTTCTGAAATCGCCCTTTGGTTTTCCAGGCTTTTTCTCCAGGCGTTTTAGGCTAACCCTTGGGTTAATAATATATAACAGTATGGAACAAATTGATTAACTGAAAAACATTGCATAGTTTACCTTTAATTAAACGCACAAGGGGTTCTTTAGAATGACTAAATATGGCAATAAATGTAGACTACAAATGTGTCTCTTAATTATAACAATGAAACAATGGCCCTTTCTTAGGTTTAAAGAGACCCTATGCAACTTTTTCATAGTCATAAAACCACTTAGAAATCGTTGTTTTGCTTGACTGACCAGTGACTGACCATCGAAAACAGTAATATTTCCTCCCGCGCCCTGTGACCCTATCCGCTATTGCAACCTTGCAGTTTCTGCAGGAGGTGATCAATCCTTGTTTACATCTGGAAGTCTGAGACGCGTAAGGAACAAGAAGAGCCACGCTTGCAATTTATAAATATATATATAGCCTATATATGCATAAATATACACGCTAAAGCTGTAGTGGAAGCTCTGAAGAGATATATTCAAGCATAAAACAAGCGAAAACGAAAAGCAAAACTGAAACTGGAGATGAAATTACCAATCCTGCATAGTTTCTCTTTAAAGAGACCCTATGCAACTTTCTGCAGAAGACGATCGCTCTTTGTTTACATCTGGAAGTCTGAGACGAAGAACCACGCTTGCAATTTATATATTTAAATATAGCCTATACATGTATAAATATACAAGCTAAAGCTGTCGGGGAAGCTCTGCAGAGCAAATCGAGTCCGTACCTTTCCGGAAATGTTATTAAAATGTTGTTAGCGCGTTGCTAGCTGCAGCAGCGACATTTCCGGAAAGGTACTGACTCGATTAAATTCATTCTGGACTCTCTATCCGACCACATAAAGACGTGGGGATACTTCGGTTTGGCTTTAGGGACCCTCTACTCACTACCACGTAAGTGTAGTGTTGGTTGGAACAGTAGAAGAGGCATAAAAATAGCGTTTTGTAGCGGCGAAAGGACTTGCCCCGGTCACTTCCAGGCTAACGAGTTTTGGCTAAAAACGGCGAACTCGAACTTTCTCAAAATACATCCGAATGACATGATTTTGGTGTCAACTCAACGTACAGTAAGCGTTACTTGAGAATGGCCATTTCACTCACGCTTTGCCTGATTCACGTTCAGCGTGAAATGTATTACAGCTGCATTACAACTTACCGCCACTAGGTGGCAGTACAGTCCGCTGTAGCATTGCTGCGGTGTGATTGATACTGTAGCCCAGTTCTACTCATTCAATAGGCGGCCAGGAAGCAACTTCTAGTGGCCCAGCCCATATAGTATATTTCGGAAATGCCAACAGAAATCCCTAGGAGCCTAGTCACCTACAGACTGCAACACTACAACTCTTTTATTGTTTTGTTTTTTCGGGTGTTTGTCAATTCAGTCTGGCACTCTGAAAATGTTCGCAAGGCTCTGAAGCCTACTTCGAAAAAGACGAGCATGAACTAATTATTTGTCATAGTTCAAAATTGCCATTAACACAAGCAGCAACACTTTGTTTCATTCGAGAGTTTGACAACAGTGAGGATGATTAGCACTATGCAAACAAGTTTTATTGAGTTAGACTGCATCTCTATAATAGTTCCGTAATCTGACGTATTTCCTCATGAATGTAATTCTGTAATTTCTCTTTGGATAGCTATCTATCTATCCAAGGGCGTCGGTTTAGTTTTCAGGGGACAAAAACGCTATTTTACAGCTTGGTTTGATAAGTGCTGGGGACATACATTTTATATGATCTTAACGATGTTGAGGACTTGTTGCGTTTCTGACTCTGCTGCGCCGTTGCCGCCAGAACCAGTTTTAAACGCACGTCTAGGCTATGTTTAGGTTACTTTATCAGCTTCGTACTTAAATGGCTCATTCCGAGGAGAATGAAGGCTAGTTCGCTGGCTTCTATCATGTCCTCAGGACTCGGCTCGCGCAAAAAAAATGAAATCGCGTAGGCCTACCGGTCTGTGTCCCAAGTAGCCTACACTCTAAGAATTAGAGGTGCTTCGAGGCACTTTGGGGATTCTCCAGGAACCTTCCCATCTTTGGGGTTCTTTGAGGAACCTGCATGGCCATTGTTTGTCCGCGAGCGTGGAACATTTTGAACTGCCGTGACGGACTTTCCAACGACTTTCCATTCAACGAACAACTCTAAGGTGGGTAACATTAACGTTAGCGAGTCTATACTGGTAAACATTAACTTTTATATCTGTCAATTAATTTTAGACCTAGAAATGTCTAGTGACAACATGTCCGGGGTAGTCAGCGTCGACATTTATATTCCCATAGTCCAGCTGCTAAATCGGTTTTGGTTATCACTTATCATAGCTAGCTAATCGTTCCCTGAATGCTAGCTTAGTTAACGTCAGTCATAATACACAAACATACATTTAGCCTAGGATACTTTATTCTCCTATTTTTCCCGTTTGACTAAAGATATGTTTAAAGCTGTCGTTGAAAATGACACTACAGTTTGTTTGATACTTGGGATGCCAGCACCAGCTAGCAGCTAGCAGGTTACATGCTGCCACTCAGACATGCCACCACTACGACATGCTTCCATTTAGACATGCCTCTATTTCGACATGCTGCTATTTAGACATGCTGCCAATCCGACACATTTTAGTACCCCCATTCCGACAGTTTACAAATCCTATTTTTTTCCAAGTCAATTTCACGGACCCTATGAGCCCGACGGATGCAAAGTGCGTCAAAAAACACACCCATTCTTCTCTGTTACATTGCTCCGTGATTATTAGTCACAGCGAGATGAGACCTATATTGCATGAAAGAGCAGAACCGGGGCTTTCCAACGAGACTAGACACGTGTCTGTACGATCAAGTATAAAGTATAAAATAAAATCATGAATTTAAATCAAAGTAGGCCCTATATCATATGTACAGTCTATATTGCTCTGCGTTCACGCACACAGCCACTGCTCTCGCTTGGATTACTCCGGGACCAGGCATCGCACAGACATGACAAGCATATCAAATGAAAGAGGAGAAACAGAGCTTTCCGTTGATACCAAACACATCGATCCTTTTGTGTTATAAAAACAGACGAAGTGACAAACAAATAAGAATGTCATATAGCTTCGGCTCGCTACTTTCGTTTCATTTACTCGTGAAACGCCTGGTCAAAAATATATGACTTGCATGTCAGATAAAAGAGGAGAGCTAGAGCTATCCACAGATACCAAATACAACCTTCTAGGCCATAAAAAAGACGAAGTGACAGCAAAATAATAACTGTAACATTAATAGCCTATTAATTACCTCATGTCGGAATGGCACGTTGTTTGAAAAAAAAGTGAAATACCGCCACTGCGACCATGAAAAAAAAAATGTCGGAGTGGTGGGACTTTTTCCCATAAGGAGACATGCCTCCACTACGACAATTGGACGTCAATGTCGGAGTGCTGGTATGTCGGAATGAACGGCGGATACCCAGCTGGCAATGTCGCCACTGTAGTTCGTACAGTCTGCTGCCTCTGCTAGTTGACAGTTACAAGTAACGTTAGCAGCTAAATGGAAACATTGTTATCATGTTGTTACATTGGACTAGTAGTGTTGCGCAGTGTTGTCGCCACTACTTTGCATTAAACGTGCTTTTTTATCATTTGCAGACTGGACCGAGTAATCAGACAGCCAATGTTCAAGGAGAGGATGCAGCCAGCGTGCAAGGAGAGGATGCAGCCAGCCTCAGGTGTCACCAGGAAAAAATGCGGGCCGAATGCCTTAAGAAACATCCCAATTTATCCATCCTGCAAGACAAAATGATCCGCACACGAGTAGAGAGGAGAAAATACTTGCAAACTCATTCAACTATGGAGGCCTTTGAAGAATATCCTGGGCTAAGATTCCCAGTTATAGTAAGTACTATAACTAACTATTCCCTCATCAGCTCTAAAATCAAATGTATCTCACATAGTATTTAATATTTGTTTTCTGTGTGTGTGTGTGTGTGTGTGTGTGTGTGTGTGTGTGTGTGTGTGTGTGTGTGTATGTGTGTGTGTTTACAGCTCCTCACAAAATCACAAAGCCAGCTAGATGTTGACATAGACCGCAGCATCATGACAGGAATGGGTCAAATCGCAAAGAAGGTCATAGAGGAATGTCAGCGGCGAGCTACTGGACAGGACCTCTTTTGCATGTATGAGGAGGCGAAATCAATGCAACATGTGGAGTGTCACAGAGGTGAGAGTTCAGGGTATCCTCTCTATTATATTAAATGCATGTGCCATGTCATCTAAGTTAATCTTATGAGTCATTCTGAAATATAATTCAATTTTACATTTGCAAATGTAAAACATACAACAATACACTACATGCAAGCACTAGTGAATGAATGTACATGTGGGAAAGTTCTTTCTCTAATATATTTTGAATTTCTATTTCTCTTTTAAACAAAAGGTCTGCAAGTCATCCTGGGCACCTTGCTCCTTCCATACCTGTTCAGAGAGAACCCCAAAGCACTTTATGTGATCAATAGAAAGGTAAGGTTTGTCAATTAGCCAAAATTATGTTTGTTGCTTGTTATTGATTTCCCATTTGTAACATCTCGTTGTCGTTTGTATGTGTGAATGTATGCATTTATCTATGTATGTATGTATGTATGTATGTATTTATTTATTTACTTATTTATTTATTTGGTTGCTAGGATCCAGAGGTTCCAACGCCGGTACTGGTCATTACAGGGAACCCCTTCATGGAGGCTTCTTTTGCTGTTCAACTCGACTTTCAGGATGTCCTTACCCAAGAAGTTGATGAGGTCACCCAGGCTTTGGCCACCCTAATGTCTATTTATTTTGTTTTTAATATTGAATACCATAAGAGTGTAAAAAACACCCTCTGTTTCATACAAAAATACCTAATGTCAAACACACCAGAGGGAAAGATCAGCCCCACTGTAATTAAAATGGCCAATTATTTATTTTCTTAATTTGTTTTGTATTGGTCGAAATATATATATGTTTGAGGATATAATGCAAAAAAAAAAGTAGTCTCACACACACACACACTCAGAGTTTGACTCTTTGCTCTGCTGTCTCCTTTAGATAGTAGGTAGTGTTTATTATTAATTATTTATTTATTTTGTTTGTTTATTTTTTCATTATTATTATTATTGTAGGCTATGTATTTATTAATGTATTAACTTTATTCATTCATTCATTCATTCATTCATTTCAATTATTTATTCATTCATTTATGTATTTATGTGCCAGGATCCAGAGAATACTTGTTAAATTATTGAATAAAATCTGTGGAAAACATTCCTTTGTTGTCAGTATTGTCAATAATAATAATAATAATAATAATAATAAACATAAACATGCATGATAACAACATGCATGATAAAAGGCCTAGTAGTAATAAGGCCTAATAATTGAAGGGTTCCTTGAAGAACCTTTCATGAAGGATCCCTGAGGAACCCCTGTGAGCTGAAAAGGTTCCCCCACAGTGGCAATGGTGAGGAACCCCAAAAGGTTCCTCGAGGCTCCTCTAATTCTTAGAGTGTAGTTCATTCTAACTCCACGAAAATTACCACCGCTGGTTAGTTTGCTTTGCTTTGGAGTAATTCATAAGGATTGGTGAATATGTAGGTTTCAGACCTACTTTCTCGGGGGGCAGAGACATTTTTCAAGGTGGTGTAGGCGCTGAAATACAGTAGCCAAAGCATACATATTTTAATCGTAGTTCCGTGGGCTATTCGAATTGCGGTCTGATCAGCGGAGGACGGGAGCAGTGAATCTAAATATTGGTTGTTTATCGAAGAACAGTAGCCTACCATGCCTTACCATTATCTTTGATATTTCACTGCATGGTTTTGAATATTTTAACAGTTGCCAAAAAATATAAGGGATTCAGTCAGTCGAGTTAATTTGATATTCGCGGCATAGCCTACACTTGAAACGCACGAGCAAAACGTGTTGTTTCTGCAGACAGACCCTCGGCTACACTTAACATGCAGTTGTGTTCTGTTCTCAGAGCATATGCTTTCTCTGTCTATGATCTGCAGCTTTTTTCACGAACTGCTGGCCTTCGTGGACAGAAAATTCGGCTACTGAGCAGCGAAGTTGCCGATGCGATGCGTGCTTCTCAAGTCTGATAATTTGCAGCACGATCGAATGGTATTATGGAACCATGGACTGAAATAAAAATAAACTAGCTAAAGGTTTCCCCAATCAGGAAATACATCTTAATTTAAATTTAAATTCTTCATTTAAATAGGCCTACTTATTTTAAATACTTCTTAATTTAATCCCACTGTCAACTCAAATTGTTACATCTGCGATCAAGTGATTTGAAACATAGAAAATATTATAACGATTAGTCTAGTCTAGTCTTTGACTTTTGAGTGGTTTTCCAAGCACCTATGCCGTGCCGACTGAGGCATTCCATGGCTAGCCTATCACAAAGCCAGCCATCAAGTGTTGGAAGCTATCTGTACCATCCCCCGTCTGTGAGCTGACCTCTGTGCCTTAGAAGACGAATTAAAAAAATCCCCCAGAGCAGTTTCACACATCATTAGCAATCTTATGTTGAGTGTGCGTCTGCAACAGTGAGCCTAGCCTACTCCTTCTAGGCTTTCGGAAACAGCAGTCATTTTTTGCCGGGGACCGGGTAGGCTACATGTCTCCACTCCTTTTTTTTTATGACGAACGATTTTGTCCCCACCACTTTTTAAATGTTTATCAATTCATCAAAAAAAGTTAGTGCCCACTGCCCAGGCTACAGATAAACCTATTGTGATCGACAATGCCAACGCATAATGGACCGAAATAGCCGTGTTGTCTACCTGCAACAATATAGGCCTTTTCCAAAAAACAATTTCAGTTACTTTAACTGGAAGTGAAAGCCAGGGGTATTTAAGTATCTTTGCCTCGGTCTGGTCTTGGTCTTGCCGTCTCTGGTCGACATAATGGTCGGGAGAGTTAGTACAACAAATAACAAACAACAAATTTCTGGCGTAGCCTACCGAGGTGTTTGCAGAAAGAAAAACAAATCAGGTTCGCGGATAGAACTCGGTCAGATTAGCGCGATAAGGCATTGAACATTTTGACATTTTTGAAAATAAAATACATGTAAAATATTTCCCTCACATCCGTCTTCCTATGTGCAGAAATGTGTTAAACTACTGACAACAAAATACATGCGTTTAAGCTATTGTGTCAGCGCAACGATGCAATAGGCCTACATTTTTAAAAAGTTGTCCATCCACCTTTGATGCAATCATTTTTCTGCATAAGAACATAGCCCAAACTTTCATAGGTAGATTATACCAATAGATCTCATGTTGCAGTTAAGAAGCCTATAGGTAGCCTACTGTTTTCGATGAAAAAGGCAAGAGCTGATTTTCATATCAATAACCCTCATTTGCGCTATGTTGATGTTATATCGCTGGCGACACTCGTTGATTAGAATTTCATTTAGATAGGTCCCAGGACCTTTTGTGTTTTGTTCTGTTAGTTTGGCCATTTGTGGTTGAATATGTTCATTTAATTTCAAGTGGCTATATGATTGGGCTTCTTGTGCGTGCCTGTGTTGGCGCTTGTTGCCCCGTTTGAGCTTCTGCGCTCACCTTTTGACATTTCTGAATGCCTTCCTACAGTTGCTTAGGCTAATTAAATCAGGCTTTCCACACAAACAAACGTATTGTCATAGCCTAAGTATGAGAAACCATCAAGAGAATGACATTTTAACTGTATTGGGTTCGGACAGAAAAATCCGCACACACAGATAGGCTATCCGAATCCGACCCTCTGACTGATCGCAGGGCTGATTTTAAAAATCGCTCAGCACTCGTCATCGCTCATGAGCATCCAAGCTATTGTACACGGCATCTCACCAGAATTCTTGAAATTGTCCATTACCCATCATTTATCTAAAGTGCATTTCACTCCGGATTATCCCTTTAATGTCCCAATTAAGATGTCATAAAGGACAATGTTTAGTCTATGGGGAAATTTGTAAGTAAGGGATAATGTATAGAATGCCGGTCATTATCAGAAAATAAGTCCCTTCAGGACGAAGCAAAACTACGGTGGCCGAGAAGGGTCACAACACATGCATATTCTAAAACATATGCAACCTCAGAAAAAACCCTGCAAACTCAGAAGACACTATCAAACTCATAAAACACTGAGTTTTCATCTAGTTTGCAGTTCGTTTCTATATGTGACCATTCAAAGCGAAATCAGACGTTTCTGTAAAATTTTATAAATTAAGTTATTGTGCTCACGTGAACGGCCATAAACTAAGCTTTCCAACGATATGTATATCGAGGGTATTACACAAACTATCACTAAGATAAACGCATCCAAAGTTGACATGGTTCTCCTGTCATGAAATGCCAGAAGACGAGAAATCACCTTTTTAAGCGGCGCGTGCACAATGGGAATGACAGCAAATGTGTTGAATCTTCGCCGGGTTTAACAGTCAAAACGTATGTTTTTCCGTGAAATGCGTTCACGATATTAAACTGTTGACTGTATACAGTCGAATTATGGGAAAACGTGAAATTCAACATTTTAACCCGGAAGTTTGTTGTTGTTGATTTTCTCAAAATAATGTTGTGCGCAAAACGACTGATTTCGCTATGAATGGTCACATATTTGCTCGTGTTGTGAATATTTGCAGCGTTTTCTGAGTTTGCAGATATTTTTGAATATGCATGTGTTGTGACCCTGAGAATGTCGATGTTTTTGAATATGCACGTGTTGTGATCCTTCTCGGCCACCGTACAAAACCCCTCCGCTGTGCGTCAGGGTTCTGTTCATCCTGTCGGGAATTATTTTCCGATAATTACCGGCGTTCTATACATTATCCCGCTTATTATACGGCTACTTGCCAAAACGAGAAAAGAAACTTAACTCAGTGTTCTCTTTAGCGGTATCCGCCGTTCATTCCGACATACCAGCACTCCGACATTGACGTCCAATTGTCGTAGTGGAGGCATGTCTCCTTATGGGAAAAAGTCCCACCACTCCGACATATTTTTTTTTCATGGTCGCAGTGGCGGTATTTAACTCTTTTTTTCAAACAACGTGCCATTCCGACATGAGGTAATTAATAGGCTATTAATGTTACAGTTATTATTTTCCTGTCACTTCGTCTGTTTTATGACCTAGAAGGTTGTATTTGGCATCTGTGGATAGCTCTAGCTCTCCTCTTTTATCTGACATGCAAGCCATATATTTTTTACCATGGTTTCACGAGTAGCCTAAATCAAACGAAAGTAGCGGTATGGCTATAGCCGAAGCTATATGACATTCTTATTTGTTTGTCACTTCGTCTGTTTTTATAACACAAAAGGATCGATGTGTTTGGTATCAATGGAAAGCTCTGTTTCTCCTCTTTCATTTGATATGCGTGTCTGTTGCCTGCGATGCCTGGTCCCGGAGTAATCCAAGCGAGAGCAGTGGCTGCGTGGAGCAATATAGACTGTAAATATGATAGGCCTATACTTTGATTTAAATTCATGATTTTATTTTATTTTCATACTTGATCGTACAGACACTGTCTAGTCTCGTTAAAGCCCCGGTTCTGCTCTTTCATGCAATATAGGTCTCATCTCGCTATGACTAATAATCGCGGAGCAATGTACAGAGAAAAATGGGTGTGTTTTTTGACGCACTTTGCGTCCGTCGGGCTCATAGGGTCCGTTAAATTGTCTTGGAAAAAAATAGGATTTGTAAATTGTCGGAATGGGGGTACTAAAATGTGTCGGATTGGCAGCATGTCTAAATAGCAGCATGTCGAAATAGAGGCATGTCTAAATGGAAGCATGTCGTAGTGGTGGCATGTCTGAGTGGCAGCATGTAACCCTCTTTAGCAATGACTACTAGCTGAGTAGCCAGCGAACGGCTTTGTTGCGGATTGATATGAAAAGCAATATTTTTTTTGTGCAAAGAACGCTTTCATTATACTGTCATGCCTCCCCGTAAAATAAAAAATCGTTTTCTGAACAATCGATGTCACCTAATTCAGCACCTTCATGGTGGACAGTGCCTCGTATGTCGGACGTAAGGAGCCTCTTGCAGGAAGACTCCTAAGTGATAGTTCGGGAACCACGACTATAAAGGTAAACAACTTTGGTAAGTTATACCTTTGGAGTCTTCCTAGCTCGCTAAGAGTGAACGTTATCGGGAAACCGGCCCCTGGTCCATTAGAAGACCTATATTACAAAGTTTGAATGAGGGTCCTAAGTTCTACATCACAATCTGGTCGTTGAGCAATTCGAATCCTATGCCAGGTGTTCAGGCAATAAAAGAAATGGGCTATGTCTCATTCCGCCCACTTCTACCCTTCGACCACTTAGTTTTAAGTATATAGTGTAGATAACACAAAAAGTCAGGGCACTGAAGGTACCCGGATGACCCCCTAAAAACGGTCAAAAAGTTCAGTGTGGAACGATGGACCCTACTCGCACTAAACGGACGCCATCTTGACTAAAAAGCGGAAGGGGAGGGACCAAGGACATCGTGGAGGTTTTTCAAATTTGAAAACAATGGCGGACAATTCAACCGAGCCTGTATCGTCGCAGGTCCGGTTGTCTCTGCTTTCATAAATGTAAGCAATGGTGGTAAAACGAGACATTGTACTGTTGTCTAATGCATCACTTACATGTCCCTCACTGACTGAAGCCGACATAATTATTTGGCGAGTTAATTAGCCTAAAAGTTACAGATTAATGCTACAGCTACCTAGCACGTTAAGCCAGCCAGCCACTGGGATGAGCATGTTATACATGTTAACTCTGGTATTAATGTAAGTAACAGCACAAATACAAAACGTTTACTGTTGTCTAATGCATTAATTACATGTCATCACTGACTAAAGCCAACAATCATTGGGAGAGTTAATGTAACCTTACATGCTAATGCTACCTAGCTACCTAGCACGTCACGTTCATTCCGTCTGTCATTTCCTGTAAGTGTGTTAACAAAAGTGTTGATTTTGGGACAGTACTAATCATCGAAAGTGGGCACTACGGCAGTAAGTGGTCAGTGCACATTCGCAGGGCACTGACGAAAGTAGGCGGAATGAGACATAGCCATGGACAAACAGACTCCATTGTTGTCAATGGGAGGGGACTGAAAAACATTGTTTTCTTCCCATCGTACGCGTGCAGACTTTGTGACGTTAGCCATCCTGTAACTTGCTGTAACTTGATGGGTCACACTAAGATGTAGGGTCTGGACACTCACCGTAGACAGGGCTCAATCGGAGGGGTGGGATAAACATTTGTCTTTCAAATTCCCTAAACGCTAAACGAATCATCTTCTTGTTTTCAAGTAGCAGGATGCGTAACCTTCCCTCTCCACGCAATAGGATAACGCTAAACGAATCATCTTCTTGTTTTCAAATAACAGGATGCGTTACCGTCGCAACTTCTGGTCGCATGTCAGTCACCATTATGTTAAGCCCACCCACCGACTCTATACACGCTGTGATTGGCCCGCTTGATTTTCCAGTTCTCAGCTCCTAAGCTCTACGGAGTGTTGCTAGACTACCCCGCCAGCCAAATTACATTTGCTGCCGCTAGGGGCGTCTAGATTTCGGTCACACAGAAATTTGCCATTCGTGACATCGAGTTTTTTTTATTTAGGTTTACTTGCCTCTAGGTAATGCTTTACACAGTTCCTTTCCGTAAATGTCGCTGCTGCAGCTGGCAACGCTTTAACAACACTTTACTAACATTTCCGGAAAGGTACGGACTCGATTAAATTCATTCTGGACTCTCTATCCGACCACATAAAGACGTGGGGATACTTCGTGTTGTTTGGAACAGTAGAAGAGGTATAAAAATAGCGTTTTGTAGCGGCGAAAGGACACGCCCCGGTCACTTCCAGGCTAACGAGCTTTGGCTAAAAACGGTGAATTCAAAATACATCCGAATGACATGGTTTTGGTGTCAACTCAACGTATGTACTCCCAATAGTCAAAAAAATTGATCTAAAGTGCATTTCACTCCGGATTATCCCTTTAACAACCAAATAAGTAGCTTTGCATTTCATAAACTGGAAACTCAATATTAATTAATTAATTTATTAATGCAATACATGATATATTGTAAATAAATTAAAGAGACCTCTAAAGACTTCAGGTGCTCTCCCTGATCGTCCTTAAAACGCCGCTTCATGAACTCCTGCAGGGCGTGTATGTAGAGGCGCTGGTGTTCAGAGGTGATGCGTGTCAGCTGTACAGGGAAGGTCTGCTTCAGCTCCTCCATGCCACTGCGGTACACCCCAACCCCGTTCTTGACCGCTGCCTCATTCTCTAACAGGGATATGGCAACCACCGCGTTCTCCAGACAGGGCATGCCACCACTGGAGATGATGTCCACATACAGCATTACCAGTTCACCCAGAACTTTGGAAAAAAAAGAGATAAGCACATGCTTTATTAGATAAGCACATGATTTATACTACAAAGACTGTATTTCTGATTATTTATTCATAACAACACACAGGTTGCAGGTTCCTGTTACTACAACCCAAATTCCGAAAAAGTTGGTTGAATGCATTGTAAAATGTGAATAAAAAAAAAAATCCATGATATACATATCGACCCTATATTTAATTGAGATTAGTTCATAGACAACGTATCAGCTGTGAAGAAGACAAATATGACTATTTCATGAAAAATATCAGCACATCTTGACAAAACAAAAGTTGGGATGGGTGCAAAAAAAGAAAAAGTTGTGGTATGATAAAGACAACAAAAGGAGGAACATTTCACAACTAATTAGGTGAAATGGCACCATGATTGAGACTCTGAGACGTAAAGACGTAGAAGTATTCATTACTCTGTGTAAACCTGTGTAGGCTAATGTTAAAACAAAATAAGAACATTGGCTCTCCTTCACCAGCCGTTCTTCCAAGAAGAAATATGTAGGTTATAAAGGCGTCATGATTCTCCAAATCCTGCCAATTCATTTGTGACCCTTCAAAGTTACTCTTCTCATTAAACCCTCACAACAGAATGATCAGTGTAACTCACCTTTCCCGTTGACTTTGAATCCATCTTTCAGCACTTTCGCATGGCTCTTTTCATAAACAAATTGGCAAAATTGTTCTGCAACCCTCACAAAAGTAGGTAAAAGATCACTTTTATTCATTTTTTCCAAATTAGACATATTGTCCGGATTAGTTGGAAATGGGAATGTGAAACACTTCCGAGATGGGAAATAATTCCGGATGCACTCTCTTGGAAGATTATAGCTTGCTATTTTTCCTGAGGTACCTTCAAAGGAATTAAAATGAATTAATCCAAAGATTTACAAACAAACATTCTGAAACAAGTGTGGGGTACATCACTGTTCTTAGTCACACGTACCTGTCTTCAGCTGAAGGGCATGATCTAGGTATTCATCGTCTGTCACTTTCTTCCCATTAATCTTTTTTTCCAGAGTGAAATCCCTCACAGCACAGATAAAGTTTGGGAAGAAATTCACAAACTGTACACTGTTCCCTTCTTCCTCATTTGCGTTGATTTTTATATGCTCTGTAAGTTCTGTTACATAACTGCATTGGGTTAAGGAGATAGTACTGAGGACAGAGCAGTAACAGCTTCAGGTTCAGGTTACCAACCCAGCAAACAGAATAACATCCGGCGACGTCCCCTACAGGTCCCCACCGAATGTCGCCTCCTTAACAATGTGGTTCCCGTTACATCCCGAGAACGTTTTTTGGACGTTGACAGCAGTGGTTCCCAACCTAGGCTAGGCATTGGTAATTCATTCCCGGACCCTGATTGTTGTGTGTGTATGTGGGTAGGAGTAGGATAAACACTGCTCTAGGTTATATTCACTCTCCAAGGTGCTCTTGAACCCATACTAAAACCAAAGATGGAAAGCTAACAATATACCTGAGCCTATATCGTCCTGGGAACGAACTTTTGATTTTCTCTAGGCTATTGGTCTGTCAGTTACGTTTGTTTGTCATTGTGACGTCAATGAGCAGCAATTTTGGGGCAGCCGTGGTGTACTGGTTAGGGCTTCGGGCTTGTAACCGGAGGGTTGCCGGTTCGATCCCCGACCAATCCACCATGGCTGAAGTGCCATTGAGCAAGGCACCTAACTCCTCACTGCTCCCCGAGCGCCGCTGGTTGGGCAGGCAGCTCACTGCTCTGGGTTGTGTAATTCACCTCACTGTGTGTTCACTGAGTGCTGTGTGTGTTCACTAATTCGGTTAAATTGGGCTAAATGCATAGAACTGAATTTCCCTCACGGGATCAAAAAAGTATATATTCTATTCTTTTCTATTCTATTCATTCAATTTGGCAGGTATTGCAAAAGGAACAATACACCGTGACAGCAACTCTGAGGCAAAGTGAAGTAGCAAACAGAGATGCCAGAGACCATTATTTTGAGAAATTGTTGTTAACCCTCTAAGCGCCACCGTCGAGTTAACTCGACAAGATGCGGTTGCAACAGGCGTTTCTGAGAAAAATGACCATTTATGTTACTAGTGGGAGGTCTACACTGTTAGAGGCGTCTCGTTTTTGCCTACTATTCTATTACGATATTTACGGTAAATGCAGTCATTGTCAACCACCAAGCTATCCACGTGCTGTAAATATAAGTAAGTACCGTAAATCTTAAAATAGCGGCGACCTTACAAAGCGTTCGTGAGTGTTGAGCCGACGGTAAACTTCAGAGGCAGATTTCTCCGTTTTTCTCTTGGCATGACAGGATGAACTCAACTCCTTTGAATATTTATATTTCAGTAATATGACGTTCAATTCATTAGATATAGGTATCGTATTGAAGGTTGATTAAACCCCTTCGTGAAAACTTAATAACTATTATTTTGAAAATTTAAACAATGTGACTGATTTCGCTGTGGAAGGTCACATATTTTGAAATGAACACGGTAATTGTCATAGTCACGTTTTTATCATGGTTTACTGTTTCAGCGGTAATCGCTACATAGTCACCAACTGATAACGAACGGATTGAAGAAAAAGAAGAATGGATTTGGAGTGACAAATCCAAATCTTGTGTGTGTGAGAGCGCGAGGTTGATGCTGAAAGCGTGAGTGTCCAGCCAGGTGCGTAAGAGTTGTCAACTCTTAAATTTGTAGGCCTATAGCCTACAGATGCGCGGAAATTGTATTAGGCTATACTTTGATCCACTTGGTGTGGATTCATTTTAGGAGCAAAATGCGAATGAAAGGGTTGAAATCAGTACTTGCACGTGTGCGTGCATTTATTATTTTCCACTCGCACTAATATATTTTTGGTCGTTTTTGCGACGACCTGCTCGCACTGTACAGCCCTGCCATAGGCTATACACAATTTAACCTAAAGACTATGGTTAGCCTAGGCTATAGGCTATTTAAACGTCCCCTCAGCTGACAATCTAGGTTTTTCTAATTTGAATTGTTTGCTCTGCTTGTGAATGAAGTTGTGGTCCACTTTTTGCTAAAATAGCCTATAGCCTATATTTCACATGTCTTTCATCCGAGTGGTTGTAGTGTAGTGATGGCACAGATGAAAACTCCTGCAGCTGTTGTGAGCAACGCAAGCATGCACAAAGAAACCAGTAGGTGGGGAAAAGCAGTAATACAAACATAACACCGGCAAACATAACACCGGGGCAATGCTACAGCGGACTTAAACTGCCACCTCGTTGCGATAAGTTGTAATTCAATGTGCGTGAATTAAGTGGCCACTTCTAAGGGAACCCACTGTAGCCTACTTAGACAGGTCATTTGCTCAACTTTTTGGGCCTAGTTTTCTGTCAAAGTTTTCTCAATGGATTCCTGGTCAGAACCCCTATTGAAACAGATTAAGACTTGGGGCATGTTAAATTTTGTCCAAAAATTCAAGATGGCCGCCGTATGGGCAATTCCATATCAGTTGGAACAGGTCCGACACCATGGTCCTCAGTTTTTCCTGATTTTTGGTCAAAATGTTCCTCCATGTCTCATTAGAGGAAAACCAAAATTTTAGCTTGGTATCTTGTTTAGTTTCTGAGATATGGCTCTTCAAATGTGGATAGACGTGTCCTAAAAAAAGGCTGAAAATGCCTGTATTTAATGAGCACCACTTTTTAAAAAAAAAACCCTCTCCTGTCTTAAGCCTACCATATTATTTTCTAAAAATTTGAACACTGGGGCAGTACCCTGTTTAGTTGTCCAATATCACAAAGGAATTATAGTCCTTCCCACCATTGAAGACTTATTCATCGAAACAAACCCATATTTTTTTAAAGCAATGAAAAACAAAAAAAACTGTTTTTGTTCTCTTATGGTCATGAATAGATAGCACTCACATTTTTAAAACTTTACATATATATAGTCCATGAGTAAGAGAACATGTTGAAAAAAAATTGAGATGGTAAGTTTTCGTATTTCGAGGCTATGGGCCTTCAAAGATGGCCAAAATGGTGTTTTTTCCTAAAAATGCCAATTTCATTGCCTTTTTTCAAGGACAAGATGAAATGCAAATCCAACATTTCTTTTTTCCTGCAATAGTATGCCACTTTGTAGACCATGTGAATGTGGTAGATCCGACCTGTCCATTTTAATATCCCCTCAGTACATGTCTGAAGTTAGAAAAAATGAAAAATTGTCTTGGCTGAAGGAGGTGTTGGTTTGATTTGTATGAACCTCCTAGAAGGACATTATGGGGTTTAACCCCATTTTTTATGTTTGAGGGATCAGATTGCCATCCTGTAAACAGGATAAAAATGTTATATCCCATTTTTACTCTTTATTGATCCCTTAGAATATGTCCAAAAGTTGTCAAAAATGAAAAAGGCGACTAAATTGAGGGGCCAAGTGGATCAAGTCACACAAGGCTAAAAATGTAATATAAGACAGATGAGATACTGAGGGAGAACACTGTGAAATGTATAACCCCTGTTACGATGGCCTTTGAACCCACTGTGTCCCTAACTGAGGTTAAGGGCTAAAAACCACCAACCACCGATCCCGTGGTCTCCAACTTTTTCATATCTCTTGATAGAAAATTTATAGAGACTTAAAACTCATATATGTTGTTCATCTCTTCAAAGCGGTTTTTTTTGAGACCATCCATGACTTCCTGTGATAACCGGAAGTTGGTTTAAAACAGGAAGTAAACTTTTAAAAGGCTGTATCTCTGGGGAAAAAAAACAAAAAGCTGTTGGGGCCTAAGTGTTGAGGCCAAAATTATGGTTTGAGAGATTGTGTAGGAGTATGTTTCAGACCATTTGGAGTTGAGTGGTACCCACTTTGTATGACATAAAAAAATCGCCCTTAGGGTTTAACTTGACCAAAAAGTGTAGGCCTCAACAGCTTTTTTGTTTGTTTTTTTCCCCAGACATACAGCCTTTTTAAAGTGTACTTCCTGTTTTAAACCAACTTCCGGTTATCACAGGAAGTCATGGATGGTCTCAAAAAGCCACTTTGAAGAGATGAACAACATGTATGAGTTTCAAGTCTCAAATTTTCTATCAAGAGATATGAAAAAATTGGAGACCACCGGATCGGTGGTTGGTGGTTTTTAGCCCTTAACCTCACTTAACACAGTGGGTTCAAAGGCCATCGTAACAGGGGTTATACATTTCACAGTGTTCTCCCTCAGTATCTCATCTGTCTTATATTACATTTTTAGCCTTGTGTGACTTGATCCACTTGGCCATTTTAAGCCCGTCAATTTAGTCACCTTTTTCATTTTTGACAACTTTTGGACATATTCTAAGGGGTCAATAAAGAGTAAAAATGGGATATAACATTTTTATCCTGTTTATAGGATGGCATTCCGATCCCTCAAACAGAAAAAAATGGGTTTAAACCCCATATTGTCCTTCTAAGAGGTTCATAAAAATCGAACCAACACCTCCTTCAGCCAAGACAATTTTTCATTTTTTCTAACTTCAGACATGTACTGAGGGGATATTAAAATGGACAGGTCGGATCTACCACATTCACATGGTCTACAAAGTGGCATACTATTGCAGGAGAAAAGAAATGTTGGATTTGCATTTCATCTTGTCCTTGAAAAAAAGCAATGAAATTGGCATTTTTAGGAAAAAACACCATTTTGGCCATCTTTGAAGGCGCATAGCCTCGAAATACGAAAACTTACCATCTCAATTTTTTTTCAACATGTTCTCTTACTCATGGACTATATGTAAAGTTTTAAAAATGTGAGTCCTATCCATTCATGACCATAAGAGAACAAAAACAGGTTTTTTTTTTGTTTTTCATTGCTTTAAAAAAAATATGGGTTTGTTTCGATGAATAAGTCTTCAATGGTGGGAAGGACTATAATTCCTTTGTGATATTGGACAACTAAACAGGGTACTGCCCCAGTGTTCAAATTTTTAGAAAATAATATGGTAGGCTTAAGACAGGAGAGGGGTTTAAAAAAAGTGGTGCTCATTCAATACAGGCATTTTCAGCCTTTTTTTAGGACACGTCTATCCACATTTGAAGAGCCATATCTCAGAAACTAAACAAGATACCAAGCTAAAATTTTGGTTTTCCTCTAATGAGACATGGAGGAACATTTTGACCAAAAATCAGGAAAAACTGAGGACCATGGTGTCGGACCTGTTCCAACTGATGGGGAATTGCCCATACGGCGTCCATCTTGAATTTTTGGACAAAATTTAACATGCCCCAAGTCTTAATCTGTTTCAATAGGGGTTCTGACCAGGAATCCATTGAGAAAACTTTGACAGAAAACTAGGCCCAAAAAGTTGAGCAAATGACCTGTCTAACTTCCATGCAATAACATGGCCTGATAGCCTAGGCTACTACAGACTAATCATTAGGCTACTTCTATAATCATGGAGCAAAGATTTGGGCGAATGCAATGTTCAAGAAAACAGCCACGAGAAGGGAGATGATTTTCTGACGATTCAACAATGAAACTGAGTTGCGCAAAGTCGCCCAGTTTCTGATTTGCCAGACAATATTTTCTGTCGCTAAAATTGCCAAAAGTCGCTAAAGCTAGCAACAAATAAGTCACTAAATTGGCAAAACTGATCACTGAAAGACCAAGAAAGTGACTTTGAATAGACTTCCAGGTCACAGCAATCGGAAAAAAATAAATATCAAAATCAGTTAGCCCTGAGTCTGTTTTTTAAATGTTCTACTTTTGATCTGACCATGAAATCAAAAGTCTGGAAAAAAAGCGTCATTTTCTTCTTCGTATCACATTCAAAACAAATAATGAAAAAACAAGTCATTTTTTTATTTTTGATTCTTAATTGAATATCAAATGAACGAAGCATACATGGACCCACAAACATCTTGCCTATTTAGATATTCTATTATTAGGGCCTATTATAAAAGTTAAGACTTTTTCGTTAGGAAACCATTTCATTTGAATTATGGACTGCCTTTGAATGAAGTTTAATCGGACTTTCAGTTCACAGAAGAAAGTTTCAAGACGCTAAGGGTCCGTGTACTTTTTCGTTCATTCATTATTCTATTTTGGAAGTTGCATGGGAAATGAAAAAGGAGTTGTATATGAATTTTTACTCTGATGTATGACTTGTGAAATTGAATCCAGTGCCACGTTTTGATATATTTTACGTATTGAAAATAAAACACTGAACTTTTGGAAAAAACAAAAAACGAATTTTAAAAAAAGGCCATTCTGGATTGCATTTGGGTCTATTTTGGACCCAGGTTTTGGGTGACCAGTGGGGTATACTACGAACCTCGATTAGTGCGTTAGCGAGGTATGTTGCGCTCAAAGCCAGGGTATGCTGTGACACGAAAGTGGCTCTGTTTTAGCGTAGTAATCTTGTTTTAATATAGGCGGTCTTGTGCATCTCCACGTTTCACGATTGGCCAAATTCACCCAAACCCAGAGAACGCGCTCTGAGCTGAAAGCCTAGTTGGTACTTTGGAGTAAACTGTAACCATTTTTGGAGGCTGTTGGCCTGTTGATTTGAATGGTGAATGGTGAACAGGTGGCCTGTTGATTTGGTGCATTTAAACGGCCTTAAAAATGGTTACAGTTAACCCCAAAGTAGGCTACCGCCTAGTTTGATAAATTCACCCCTGAGTGAGTTTCGTGAAAGCCACTGCTCCCAGGTTTGGTTGGCAGCTTAAGATACCATGGTGATACAGTGACACTAGAAAAGATTCACTTTCGTATGACAGCATACCCTAGCTCTGAGCGCGACATACCTCGTCGCTAACTCACTAATCGAGGTTCATAGGCTATACCCCACGGGAGGAATATTGTGGTCGTGGAGATGTGTGAGTGCGCGGCGCGCGAAACGGTGTAGGCCTACTTCCAGGGAAAAGATAGGATCAGTCAAATGGAATAGGCTAAAATAAAGGAATAAGTGAATATCACAAATTAAAAAATTATCGGAAATGTCATTTTTTTTCTAATACTATTATTTGAAGATGATTACACATTTTGAAAACAAAATACAGACATTTCTGCTTTCATTCTTTTGAATAAAACACCAAGTTGCACCCTTTTCACATTTTCACATTTCATTCCAAAATAGAATAACGAATGAACGAAAAAGTAAACTAAGGACGCTAAGAAACACATGTTTGCCTCGTGGCATTAACGGTGACTTAATTTATTTCAAAAATGACCTCATGAATCCTATGGTTGTTTGTGTGTTCTACTTGTCTATTTTGATCTATAATGATTATAGGGGAAGCATCTCAGTTGTTAGATTTGCACATAACATGTTTGCATAGGCTAGTCTTCTTTTTCTCGACTCTGCTCTTTCTCGGAGCCTCAGTGCAGGTCAGGACATTTAGGTTACATTATTTTTTTTGTAAAACGGTCTTAAAATAGGCTACAATTGTATTTGGCAGAGGACAGGCTGCTAGTAACAAAATCCAGGAAATGCTAGTGTCGCTTCAGCGTGGCAACCACGAAGCTCTTCACGTTTTGAGGCAGTGCTCGTTACCCCTAGAACCATCCCAGTTTGTGGTTTGTATGATTTGTGAATGTAAGCCTACCCGAGTCAAACTTTCATTTAAAAGCATTCTGGCAACAAAACAAAAGGATTCGCAAACGTTATTCTTTAATCTAAATGCGTACCGCCATGGCGATAAAGAGAAAGAAGGCTATGATTTGAAATAGCTGTTGTCAAACACAGAGAGTTTGTGAACTGTTGTGTTGTGTTGCCAGCATACGAGTAGCCTAGTCTATCCTGAGACGTGATAGCATATTTTGTTTAGTGCGCAAATTTGAAACCATTTGGAACTCTGGCTTTCGCTTCCACAGTCAAAGTGGAAAAGATAGGCCTACATTGTTGCAAGTAGGACAACACATTGTTTCGGCTATTTCGGTCCATTATGCGTTGCCATTGTCGATCACAATAGGTTTATCTGTAGCCAGTGGGCACCAACTTTTTTGATGAATGAACATTTTAAAAGTGGTGGGGACAAAATCGTTCGTCATAAAAATTGGTGGAGTACCCGGTCCCTGGCGAAAATGACGCTGCTGTTTCCGAAAGCCGAAAAGGAGTAGGCTCACTGTTGCAGACGCACACTCAACATAGCCTATTCAAAAGATTGCTAATGATGTGTGAAACTGCTCTTGGGGGGGTGGGGGATTTTTTCATTCTACCCACAGCACCCCCTGCCGAACACATCTTCCCACGCCTGTGGATGTCATTTCCAAATTTAAGCCCATCTTATGCGGAAAGTTGCCTAATAGCCAACCAGATCAAACCAATGGATGAAACAGGCACCTCCAGAATGGAGGCTACAGTGCAGCTACAGCGGAGCAGCGCCAGGACCAGGAGGTGAAATACGCGAGTCACTATTAATAATATTGAATGTGTTCAGCCTCATTGTAATAGACTGGGTTTCTAATGTGTAGAGATAGCAGTAATGTGAGTGGTTCCCTTAGTCACATGACGTGTGTTTTGAGTAAGTAGGAAGCGAGCTCCGAGATACTATACGAGCTGTGAGATACGATACGTGTGTTATGCTGAATTGTACTAGCCACTTCCAGTAAATGTTCGGTTTTATAAATCACCGTCTTCAGTGTCTTATTAGCACCCACAAGATATCACACTCATAGGTTAATCGTTAAGGTTCATTAGTTATTTCTAAAAGCCATCTACAGTATAGGAAAATATTTATTTCAATTCTCACCCTAACCTTATTAACCCTTAGATGCATAGGCTACCAATACCTACACTCTTCCATGAGTGGGGTCAAAAATGACCCCAATTAGAATGCATGCGTTTTTTGCTTTAAACTCAAATAATGTCTTTCATTTTGGTTAAAGATGATGATTTTTATTATATATTTGCCAAAGAAATTATTGTTTCATGTTGGACATATGATGTATCACTTTTTATTAACATTTTATTACAAAACAGCTTTTAGATAGGCAAAAAAGGTAAACATCCTAAAATTATCTCAACATAGGTGAATAGGGTAAAATTTTTAACTTAGAGATATCTTCATGAAACTTTACCAGTTGAACACTCACATAAATAGGAGAAAAAAACGCATTGCAAGTTTTCTGTATTTATGTTTAAATATGCTAATTAGGTAATGTCTAATTAAATATGCGCTAATTTGCATATATGTTTTGATGCGAAGAATCTGACCATTGGAAAAAGCCAGGTTGAAAATTGTTTTTTTGTAGTGTTAATATATCAAATAAAAAAACATTTACAGAGGTGATTATGAATATCTTCTTTTGTTATCCAGTAAATCAGATACTGCCAATTGGCTTAAAAAATGAATTTTCGTCCTATTTTTAGGCATAAAAAGTCATACAAATCAGGCCAAGAACGCTATATCAACAAATCCCTCTGTAAATATCGCTTGGTGAATTCTGCTTCACAATGATAGGAAGAGTGGACATCGAAGGATCAAAAAGCGACGTCGCTATGAACGCTTGGCCGCCACATTATATGATGATACTTAGATTTATGTTGTTGTGTAAAAATAGCCTTCAGGATGGTGAGACTGCTGACATGAGATGTGATAATCAACAGTAAATGTATACCTTACTGCCACACTTGATAAAAATCAAAAGATCCTAGGGTTAACTTTTGAAATTCCATAGAAAATGCTTGGGGTCATTTTTGACCCCACGTATGCGGATCGGTGGTATTGATACAAAACATGAAATTACTTCAAAAATATAATAATTAGACACAAATCCAAATTACCTCATGTCAAAGACAACCTATTTGAGGAATACATGGAAGGTCAAATGAAAAAAAATTAAAATTAAGAAGATACTGCAAGAAAACAACCTCTGGGGTCATTTTTGACCCCACTTATGCATCTAAGGGTTAAATGTTGGACCTGAAAACAACTTTTGATCTGTAGTTTCATTTTCTAATAGCCTGTCTTTATTTTTCTATGAAGGTTTGAACTTTGAGAGTATTTAAACAAGTGGAAATGTGAGCACATGTTAATAACTGTCTGAGAAAAGTGTATAAAGTTTGTAGTGAGGGGTTTTACAGCCATAAAACATCTATAACTAGAAAAGCACTCAGAGAGCTTCCAGTTCAGTTCAGGATCGAATACAAGGTTTCCCTTCTGTCCCATCAGTGTCTCCATGGTGTCCCCCCCCCCCCCCCCCCCCACTCCCACTCCTCCTCACGTCATCTCCGGTCCGGACAATCACATCTCCTCCAGCAAAACAGAACCAAACTCAGGACTATGGGCGACCGTGCTTTCAGCTCTGCTGCTCCCAGTCTGTGGAATGCTCTCCCTGACCAACTAAGGGCACCACAGACTGTGGATTCTTTTAAGAAAGGCCTAAAAACACATCTTTTTAGAAAAGCTTTTAACTAAATACTTTTATCTGTTTTATGCTGGTTTTAGCCTAATTTTATGCTACTTTTAACTTCCTCTATGGTGTTACTTTTATCCTGTTGTGTGTGTGTGTATGTGTGTATGCATTGTAGCACTTTGAGATCATTTATTTGATGTAAAGCGCAATATAAATAAAATGTATTATTATTATTATTAGCACAGAACTCCGCCTGCATTGTTCTTCCTAGGTTGTCATACATTTGAACCATACTATTCAGATTGCCACCACGTGGCCATACCATGCCATTACACCACTAAGCTAAATACATAAATGCCTCCGGAATCCCGACAGAATTACGGATCACTCCCACAATTTAATCGTTTCTACCTTGGGTCATGTCCGACCTTCCCCCGAAAATGTCATCGAAATCCATACATTGCTTTTTGAGTTATCTTGCTAACAAACAGACAAACAAACAGACAGACAGACAGACAGACAGACAAACGCCAGTCCCCGATAAAAACATATACCTCCTTGGCGGAGGTGAATAATCGTAAAAAAATTAAAGCTGCTAGTTCGCCGATTTCACTTATCACTGGTTATTTTTGGAACGTAACCCCCACGATATACAAGGGATCACTGTAGCTTTTTTATTCATAAGCAATAATCAGATATCTTCTGGTTCTCATCAGAAATCACATCAGAGAAGCGCACTGCTGTTTCTAGGAGCTGCTGTAACATCGACACCGCCAGTATACATCAAATGAATTACAATTGCATTCAACATAAAGTTTATAAGGTCATACAATTTGCGAAGAAGTATTTTGCTTTAACATTTTCTCTGGTTTTATCATTCGTCGTTCTGAAAATAAAACATAAAACAAGATAATAAGTACATGACTAAGTCTATTCAGAGCAGCAATGTACATGCATCAGGTATTGAGTTACCTCCAAGCAAGCACAGCAAAAGTTAACCTAAATGTGAATTTGCTGCATCTATTCCCTAGTTGGCATACATTAAACCGTTCATTCAAAACATAACTGCTACATAATCCATATATCTGCAATGAACTGACTTTGTTTCCTAGACGCACAACTGTACTGTTTGTTGCTGTATAATAGATGCCGCTAACGGTTAGCAGCTCATTAGCTAACCTGCTATTAGAATAAGCTGGTTTAAATGAATGGTAGGGCACATCTATGTGGTAGGACTTTTACTTTTTGAAGCTAGACTTTTCATCATCTGATTATATTTTAACTTTTGAAAACTTTTCATTACGTTTCATTCAGTTATCGAAAACTTTATGAGCTACATACACAGGGAGATACAGTATGTTGTTTACTTTCATCGGTGACCATCAGTGACCCCTGCCATTCCCTCGCGTGCACTTAGAAAACAAACGTCCCCTTTATGTCCCTGGTGTAACATTATTGTCGGGCCCACACAAGGACGTCCTTGGGATGTCTATGAAATGACTGCGGACAGCACTGAGGGACTGAACAGGGACATCCCCAAAAGGTCCGACACTGGACGTCATAGAAGGATCAAAGGAGAACTTGCTCCAGACGTCAATAACATCCCAATGTCATCTGCTAGAGAATGCAATGTTGGGGACCAGTCGGGGACATCGTGAAAGTCTGGGGGACGTCCCATGTTTGGCGGGAAGGGATCACAAATGGTATTAACATACTAAAATGCCAATAATTGATTTCTGAGTGCCTGGTGCACAGAGCTGGTGTGTCTACAGAAGGATACTGCAGATCCTCGATGGTCCGGTTGCCAATGGTCGCTCGGCTGTTGTAGACCAGAGTGCTGCTCAGCAGAATGGCAAGAACAAAGAGCTTGATGTCGTGCTTTGTGTCTCCCTAAAACACAGACAACAAGATCTTGGTGTTGTGCTGTAGGTCTCTTTAAAGTCATTTTAAAGTGTAACAATGAAACAGCTTAGAGTGGAAGCTCTGGGAGAATGCTCTCACATCTAAAAATACTATTTTATACCACTGACAATGTTCAAAATATAGTTACACTTCTGTGGTAGTGTGGTTAGGACCCCTACAGACAATTTGAATAAGTACTATTCTACTAGTTGAATATTAAAATAGTTTTACTATATTAATATATGCCTGCTGTGTTATTACAGATTTTGCCCGTTGCTTGAACACATTTTGCACAACTTTGCTCACTGTGCCAAAACTCTACACACAAGTAAACATAACACAACACTAGGAAATACACCTTTCACATCTATGTCAAATTGAAACTCTACTATCAGTACTTAAACTCTGCTATCCAAAACAACAATCCTTTGTCAAAATGTAACTCTGGTGACAAAATGAAACACACTTGCATCATATGCATACACTTTCAGATCAGGAGGAACACACTAGTCTACTTTATATAAAACACCTTGCTTGAATACATTTAGCAAAACTTCACTCATTGTGCCAAAAATCTACACACTAGTCATCACACATCACTGGGAAATATACCATTCATATTACCATTTACCTTTTGTAGCTGGCTGATTGGTGTTCAGTTTTGCAAGTAAGTGCGTTCAGGCGTGTATTTGAGAGGTTGCAACCCGATGTGTTTTGTATTTTGGATACATGTGTTTAACAAATGGTACTCTGAGATTTCATTTTTGAAAAAAGTGTCTTATGTATGACATAGAGAGTAGTATGTAGGACCAAGTGTGTCGCATAAAGGAGTAAGTGTGTTGCAGAATTGCAAATAGAGTGCAAAGCAGCACTTTTGTTTAAAGTATAGGTACACCGTACATGTGTTTGAGATAAAGCAACAAAACTTCAAGTTGTGTTACTTTAGTTTAAGCATGGGTCTATAGTGTTCAAGCAACGGACAAAAACTGTAACAGAGGCAGAATCACTTGCTTTCTGATTGTTGTGATTTAATGACAAGCTGCTTCATCTGCCTGCTGCTGTGATTGAAACATGTTCACTAGCATTGGTTAGCCTACTCACCAAAATACATGCCCACTCCACTCCTTCAACAAAAAAATTAAATCCTTGTATATTCGATGCCAAACAGGTTCATAATTATACAGATTTGGGCTGTTACATGCATATGCCTATATTATGTACTATATACAGTCTGTGTCAAAATTGTTGTCACCCCATGCTGAAGTTGACTAAAAAGAGGAATATAAAATCATCTTTTGGAAATTGATTTTAATGGCTTATGTAATAAAATTAGGAAAAATCCAACCTTTAAGGACACACCAATTTTCTATGTGAATGAATAATGTATCACAAATAAATAAATGTTCTTCCCAAAATACTGGGGTCAAAAATCTTGTCACCCCTATGTAACCCTATGGGAATTTAACACATAGGGTTAACATAGGGGCAGGCAGTTTTTTATTTTTAAAGGCTACTTATTTCATGGATCCAGGATACTATGCATCCTGATAAAGTTCCCTTGGTCTTTAGAACTAAAATTGACCCACATCATCACACACCCTTCACCATACCTAGAGATAGGCATGGTGTTTTGTTCAGTTTTGTTCTCAAAGGTAAAAAACAAAGGTAAAAAAAAAAAGTACATTTTTGGTCACGGCGATTTTGTTGGTATGAAAGAAACATTTGCATGTTATATATATATATATATGTACATACACACACACAACACACATTATATTGCCAAAAGTATTGGGTCACCGCCGGCCTTGACCCCCATATGAACTTCAGTCACATCCTATTCTTAATCCATAGGGTTTAATATGACGTTGGTCCAGTCTTTGCAGCTATAACAGCTTCAACTCTTCTAGGAAGGCTTTCCACAAGGTATATGCATGACTGTGTACCCGTGCACCAAGCAAGGTCCATACAGACATGGATGACATGGATGAGTTTGGTGTGGAAGAACTTGACTGGTCTGCACCTGACCTCAACCCAATAGAACACCGTTGGGATGAATTAAAGGGGATTGAGAGCCAGTCTCCTCGTCCAACATCAGTGTGTGACTTCACAAATGCGCTTCTGAAAGAATGGTCAAAAATGCCCATAAACACTCCTAAACCTTGGAAAGCCTTCCCAGAAGAGTCGAAGCTCTTATAGCTGCAAAAAGTGGACCAATGTCATATTAAGCCCTATGGATTAAGAATAGGATGTGATTTAAGTTCATATGGGGGTCAAGGCAGGTGACCCAATACTTTTGGCAATATAGTAATATTTCTGAACGTGACTTAACAAAAATCAGCATACTTTATAGAGGGTGCATTAACCGTATGTTATCTGCACACCTATGACTAGATCTTATTTGTTGTAACAACACACAAACACTCTTGCTTAAATTCTTGCTTTATAATGATCTTTACCTTTTGAATTATTCTTTGACTATATTGCCCTTCTCTGCTTTTATTTGTTACTATTTGCTTTGTGTCTAAAGCACATTGAATGACCTCTGTGTATAAAATGTGCTATTCAAATAAACTTGATTTGACTAAAATGTACAGTAGGCTATAGCTTTAAATATGCTGTAGCCTACTGTCAGAGAAGTAAACAAAAAATATATCATATGAAAATCTATTATGAAAAAAATAATATGTTCATTTCAATGATTTTACTGGTAACTAGATTATACGGTTTACTTGCATCCACCGCTACGACGTGTCAATGCAACCTACAAATCAGAGACATTACGTTGCTTTCTTTTCTCCACCAGTAGCTAGTTCTTAACCACTTGAAGAATAGCTGTCCTTGCTAGCCTGTAGTAGAACGATCCCTTAACGGGTCACTTAAATGTTTCAATCCAAAAGAAACCACTTAATGCTGGCACGTCCTCAATTTTTTGAGTTTCTTCCACCAAAACCTTAAGGTCTCATTTAAGTCTGTTGACACGGTCACCGTACACGAATGGGGAGAAGGGATGGGTCCGGGAAAACATCTGGACATAACTTCGTGCTAAGTCATCTAAATGTTCAAGTGTTTAATGCGTTTTCAGGTGGATAATAGTGCCCGAACTAGTATAAGTTTCGACGTCGACCACAAACTTACAGCCGCAGCCATTAGGCTACAGTCAAGCGCGACAAACATAAACATATGACGCCACAGGTTTTTATTTGGAAGAAAGAACGCAGCCTACGTTTGTATGTAGGCAATTTGTATTCACAATACTTAAGAAAATATAATATTATTGTATTGCATTTGTATTGGGTGTTTGAAGAATAGGCCTAATTAAAAAAAAATCAGTCGGTCTTAACGCAATTTGCAACCGGCAAGTCGGTCGGACTAGAGGGGGAAAAAAATAAATGTTTGAGTCGGCCCTATTTTGACAGGGTCGGTCGGGTTACGGCAAACAAGAATATTTTTAAGGATGGCCTAAAGCTTATAACGTTTGCTAGTTTTACCAACTTGTGTAGTCTTTCAAATCTGAAAATGCCGCACGTACCTGACGCAAAGTATCACGTGCACGGCGACGAAGATGTGACGGCAGAACGTAAACGTAGTAACTCCTCCCATGTCAGGTAAAATGACAGAGATGTCTAGTCCCGTCCGAATTGGACATTTATATTACAGAGGTCATATGATAAACCTGCATTACTCTACGTCCCCCCATAAAACTAATCCCGTCCGAATAGGCCTATAGAGATCCATTGAACTCAAAATGTTATTTACCCACCTACAGCTTATTTCCCCCCGCCGAACGATATAAAAGAAGCCCAATTGGGTGGGCAACACTGCTCGTAACCCTCAATGAGTCCTTTCACATATGACGTGTGCTTAACAGGGTCGCTACAAGTCTGGCTATTAGAAGGGAAAGTAGCAGACATGTCAACAGGACTGTGGCGATGGCCCTCCACAGGCAAAACTGGCGTCTGGGCCACGACGCCAGTCACTAGCAGTTTTCCTGTTCTCGTCTTGTATGTGCAGGGGAGGGAGAGCGGCGCCCCGGGGACAGAAACCTAACCCCCCGTCTGGAATTCCCCTCCGTGTCACGAGAGGTCCAGGGTCCAGCTGCTGTCGTCCGAGCATCCAACCTCTCCTGAGATGACCAGCGCTGGGCCTGTGAATTGCCCCCACGCTGTGGAGAACGCCCCCTCGAATTGAAATCAGCAGCCGCTGAACGGCACAGTCACACCTGCAGCCTTCGCGTGATGATCGATATGGAGAGAGACTACGCTGATCATTGGCCCTGGCACGGTAAGTGTCTGGTCGGTCGTATCCTGCCCTGCGGCTACTGTCTTTAATGTCCCGCAACTCCGTCTGTAGGTTGTCCACTTTCACAGACAGGCGTTCGACCGCACTTAGGAGTCCGGCTGACATTGTAGAGTTGCGGTCAACAGAATCCAAAACTGAAACATTGGTATGCAGAGGGGTCATTTGGGGAACCTGTGCATTCACACACAGAGCCTGTCTTGCACGCTCACAGCGTGCTGCAATTGCCATGGCCTCCTCCAAATTACTGGCCCCCATCTCGTGACACTTAGTCTGTAAAGGCCGGGTCAAGGCCTGCAAGAAAACAGCGGAATTTTTCCCCATCTTTTGCAACTTTATCATACTCTGGAAACGCCTCCAGCACCAGTCTCGAAATATCGGCTGCATACACCTCTAAACTTTCATTTGCATTCCTGGGGCGAGCATTCAGACATGTTTGGAAATATAGAATAAATTGTTTCTGTCCAAAGGCATCCAATAGGACTCGGGCACACGCCTTGCATTCTAGGAATATCGCCGACATATTGGTAGCGCACCGAACGTAATATCCATTCATTCAGATGCAGAAGACAAGGAGCAGAAATATAGTATTAGCGATTCTTTTCCTATTGCGATCGTGGGTTGCGCTGTTACACCCCACTACACAGCAACATACGACCAAGAAGGCAAAAACTAAGTAACAGGAACTCACTAATAGGCGGGAGTAAATCCATAGTAATCCATAGTAAACTGCCAATAGAGTGAAGCTGCCAATAGTTTTCACGTCATGATCCCGAGCCCTATAGCCTTTTGTTTGCACTCTCATAGTCACCTTGAACATCAGATGGTAAACTGTCCCACAGGATAAATGCAGCCCCGTCCAATCTAGTTGGTAGCAGTGTAGTAAGAGTAGCAAAATAACCCCCCCCCCCCCCCCAGCGCGTTGCGATGCACTGAACTTAACTGCATCCTCACGGTGGGTTTCCACACAAGTCAAATTTCGCCTCGCGCCCACTGAAAATGAACAGGGAAGCGAAATCCGCTCCGGTAGGGCGAAATGAAGCGAATTCGCCTCATGGGGCGAATCAAAGTTGGCGATCTCCCAACTTTATGCAAATTTGAACCGCTCAGAGCAAATCAGAAGCCTGCGATGTACACAGAGGCGGGAGTTACAAAAAAATCAGAAAACAATGGCGGCACTGGAAATATTAAATTAAAGGTATACTATGCAGGATTGGCGATTTCATTGAGCTCAATGCAAATCAAACAGGCTAATAGGCTAACTGGAAAAAGCACCATGCCAATCTCTAGCTATGGTGAAGGGTATGTGATGATGTGGGGCTATTTTAATTCCAAAGGCCAAGGGAACTTTATCAGGATGCATAATATCCTGGATCCATGAAATAGCTGGCCTTTAAAAATAAAAACATATAAAAAAAAATCCTCCTGCTCCTATGGGAATTATGACCACCGCTAGCGTAGCTAGCGAAGCGGTCATATAGTTGTTGTCAAAGTTTTTTTTTTTTTTTAAATTCTTTTTTCCCGTCATTTTTCGTCAACGATTCCCGGGACACCGTAACACCGGAGCGCATGAAACTTGGTGGGCATGTAGCCCCAGTAGACTTCAATGGAAAATTTTCGTTTCGTCCCCGGGGGTCACTCCACCCCCGCGCTGCCCCCGCCCGAAGCCCTGCAGCAGGCCCGGGGTGGGTAATCGGGAGATTTCCCGATGGGCCGCTTCATTTTTTTTTACGTTTGTCAGGTTAGTCCATCTTCTCTTAAAGTAGGCTACAGAGGTTCCGCATTCTGACACCGCAGCCTCTGCATGGGCTGTAGCATACCATGCGAGGGAGTTCTCCCCTCCCAAGATAGTTGGTTGGGTCCATAGCATGTCTTTTCCAAAATATGATTTCTCAGATAGGCTACCGATAGCAGGGCCGGCCCTACCGCAACTATACGCGCCAGGGTCTCCAGCAAGTGTGAAATTTTTTAAGCTGTCTCATCACCAGGCTATTTGCTACAACATTTACCTCTGTTACAACAAGTCATGATTTATGCCCATTAAACTTTTAACTTACTGTCAGCATCCGTGTCACCTAAAGCATGCGATAGAAATATCTATTGAAAAGCACAGTTGATCTGTGCATGCACCATCTTTTGATTATTTGATTTAGAAAGCAAGTTCATTATTATGACCGCCGCTAGCATAGCTAGCGAAGCGGTCATATAGTTGTTGTCAAAGTTTTTTTTTTTTTTTTTTTTTTTTTTCCGTCATCGGTTCTGAATTTTTGGTCAACGATTCCCGGGACACCGTAACACCGGGGCACATGAAACTTGGTGGGCATGTAGCCCCAGTAGACTTTTACGGAAAAATTTCGTTTCGTCCCCGGGGGTCACTCCCCCCCCGCGCTGGCCCCGCCCGAAGCCCAAAAATTGCAGTTTTTCCTACATAACTACCTGAACCGTGGCACCGAGGATGACAAATTTTTTATGGTATGTTGGTCTCAAGAGCTCGGATCAACTTAGCTTATAACCAGTCATTTGTGAATTGCACCCCCATGGTAAAAATTGAAAATGTAATGTAATATTGCTTTAATTGCCCCTATCTTCAGATGAGATGCTATGAACTGCACCAAATTTCATGTGTATGATTAACCTGACACCCTCTGGGAGTATGCCAAGTTTTGTGGACTTTCATCCATGGGGGGCTATAATAAATGTATTTATGTGTGCATTTAGTGAATGGTCCCTCAACGTGGCTGCTCTACACTGAAGCCTAGAATGGCCCCATGGCCCCATGTAGCTGTGTCACTGGCACCCCCGTGGCTACCCTGTGCTTACCAAATAAAACAATTATGTATTTATTACGATTTTATATGAGAACGTCAAAAGCAGAACTAATGCAACCACGTTCAAACACTGCAGCCTGCTGCCACTGGTGTGTGGCGCTGGCGCTGCTCAGTGAATGATAGATCAGACCAGAGAGAAGAAGACAAACGAAGAAGATGGAGTTGTGATTTCTAGTTCCGTGGAGCCAGCGACAGTAAGCGACAGTACGCGACAATAGCGGGCAAGATGGCGGCGAAAAATGTCAAAATAAAGGTACACACGAACGATCAGATAAAGTAGGTCAATATTCGTTTTTGAGAGTATTTCAACGGTTTGCACGAAATGTATGCATGTTGCTGCAACGTAGCCTATTTAATCACGTGTAAATGTTGTAATTGTAGCAGAGTTTTAACGCTAATGTGCTTGAAATTAAACGGAAGTGACCTCACGCAACACCTTTCTCAATGCAAAGCCAGACGAACGTCTCCATGCCCTGATATAGGCAGAAAATGTCTAATAAGGGATTAAGTAGAACGGCTCTGATATAGGTTACTGACTGCTAACAGAGAGTGGAAAAAACAAACATATAAGAAAGGGATAATAATGTATTAAACGTAGGTTACATATATAACATATATAGGCTAAATGCTGTATATGATTATCATGCAAGAAAATAATTGTGGAAGGATGACCTTTTCCATAAACATCACCTAAAATAACCCCATTATAAAAAAACTCAAACTTATCAGTTAAAATGTTTACAACCAATAATGTCAACTTGTATGTTTTCACATGTAGGCATAGCCTAAATATGACATAAATTAGCCTACATGTATGAAATATGTTAATCGCCCCACCCCGACAGGTCATCACTGTATCAAATCACATACAAGGCATGTCAGGAAACACCCTTTAAGGAAAAACGGATATCAAATTCACCTTTGTAAGTACCAGGCTATGTAACTCCGTACCAACTTAAACTTTAAGCCTGTCACTGACACATAGGCCTACTGTTGAATTTCAAATTGTGCTGCTGTGAAAACAAGTTGTGCATATTTGAAAGGGGGGTAAAATTAAATCCTTATGACAGAATATAGGCCTACATTAGCCTAATATTTATACCAAGTTTGCTTTTAGGTACAAGGCATCAAGTCTGTACTGAGTCATGTGCACATAGCCTACTGCTGAACTTCAAATTGTGTGACTGTGAAAAAACTAAATTGTGCATATGTCAAAGGGGGGTGAAATGTAATCCTTATAATGTGTACTTTCAGGATATATATAAATGTTTATACCAAATTCGCCTTTGTAGGTACCAGGCCATAGTGTACTGAAT
>NC_085005.1:33572557-33597557 GCF_963854185.1 Sardina pilchardus
AGAGAATGGTTGCTCTGGGTGCAACAAACATGCAGGAACACACACACACACACACACACACACACACACACACACACACACATAAATACACACACACACACACGCATACCTACACACACACGCACCACTACATACACACATGTACATAAAACATTATACAAACACATGCACAAACACGCCCACACGCATGCACACATACACCCTTACACACACACACACACACACACCTACACACACACACACACACACATGCACACACACATCTTTGAGTACATTTTGTGAGACCACCGGAGCTGAGAAGTGAGTGTGTGTGTGATGTACTATAGTGTGTGGGTGCGTTTCTGTGTGCCCATCTGTGTGTTTGCATGTGTGTATATGTGTGTATGTGCATGTTCTGTGTGTGTTCTCTTTCTTTCTCTCTCTCTCTCTCTCTCTCTCTCTCTCTCTCTCTCTCTGTGTCTGTGTTATCTGTGTGTATTCTGTGTGTGTTCTCTCTTTCTCTCTGGGTGTGCCTGTGTGTGTGTGTGTGTGTTTGTGTGTGTGTGTGTGTGTGTGTGTGTGTGTGTGTGTGTGTGTGTGTGTGTGTGTGTGCGAGTGTGTGTGTGTGTGTGTGCGAGTGTGTGTGTGTGAGTGTGTGCCTGTGTATGTGTGTTTGTGTGTGTGTGTGTGTGTGTGTGTGTGTGTGCACACGCGCGCATGTGAGTGTGTGTGTGTGTGTGTGTGTGTGTGTTATCTGATATTGGAGTGACAGTGACGGCAGAGAACACAGTGAACATATACTCAGAGACACATTAAACACACACACAAGCAGACACACACTCACACTAGACAGAGAAGCACTCATACACAAAAGCAAGCGCACACATGCACACACTCATTTACATACATAAAAGTTGCAGTAGGGATGGAGTAGGCGATGGAAACACAAGCGTGATTGATATTTGCGGAGAGAATGTGCAGGACTGAGCGGCGGTCATATTGTGTATCGCTTTGCGGTACATCTAGTTTTGATATATGGTTAGCTATATGTTGACTGGAGCTTGGGAGATATAGGCTACCACCGAGAGTAATGGGTGTGGAGGTGGATGAAGCTCCGTGTGCACAGTGGAAAGCCTATGATTAAACTGAATGTAAGCAACGTTAATTTTCGTTAGGTTTCGTTAAGTTTATCACAGCACCTGCTAATATCGTTTGAAAGCTCAAGTCCAGCTCTTCCACGATATCTGTGAATTATGTGTGATCTGTGAGGAATTAGGCTAAACAGAGAATGTGAATTTGGATAGCCTACATTATATGTCCATCGGTCACATGGATGTCCGCTATAGATGGCGTTGCCATTCACAGTGTAACTTTGTACTGTGATTTGAACTGTAAACATTAGGCTAGTTCAATATGCCTTTATGCTGAAGAGTGGAATATGTTTGAAATGCTTTATTCATTTATTTCTGCTTTTGTTCATTTATCAACCTTGGGATAGTGGAATATGTTAATCTCTCAGACACATTATTTGTTGAACCATGGTATTGAAAAGAAAAATACAGGACAGTAAGAGCTGAACTGTTGCTTAATTGATCCAATTTCCACTACCATGGAAAAAGTGGGCCGGTATTGGGCCTGAAATTCCCGGGCTGAAAAGAGGCCCCACTCCGGCCCTGTAGCGCTGTACACCAGAGCCGTTGTATGTATCAACTCATTTTAGTTAAGGGAATAACGTACTTTAATAAAAAAAATAATGGTGGAGTGTTCCTTTAATGCGAATAGGTGAAATGCTCCTTTAATCTTTAAAATCAGCAAGTGGCTTATGGCCTCATGATACAATAGATGAGATATGAAAGTGTGAGAAGTGAGTGATATTTGAAATTGTCTAATTTGTTACCTTCTCAACGTCTTGAAATCCTTCTGTGTCCAGCAGCACCAGTGTGTGGCCTGTTGAAAATACATAAATAACAAAACATTTTTACCATTACGCAGACAAGCATGTGTACATACATGTGTGCGTGTGTGTCTATGGATTTGTGTGAGTTTACATGCCTTCTTTTGTAGGGTGAGGTACACACCACATCCAGATTCCTTTGGTCTTGGACTCAATAGTGTTGCCCAAGGGAAAACCTGAGATAAAGCATAGGAAACTAGTTCACACTCATTATACCTGAGTAGTCAAGTCAAGCCAAGTCAACTGTATATAGTATAGCGCATTTCATATAGGCTACAGAGGTCATTCAGTGTGCTTTACATAAATACACGCAAACAGGAATACTTAATAAAAGACATAAGGCATAAAAAAGGGCAATCATTTAAATGTTTAAAAAATTATAATTAAAACACATATCAATACTACTACTACTACTACTAATAATAATAATAATAATAATAATAATAATAATAAAAAACAGAATGTTAGTGTGGTGGTTTTCAAAGTAGATGTGGTGTTTTATTCAGAATTCACAGGATGCATTCATGGTTCATAAGCTTCAACATTGCACTTGCTCTGAGTGCTCCTGTGTCTGCCACGTTGCTGCAAACACCAGTGGGCCTCTGTATGTGCTGCACGCGCTTCTGGACTAACTTGATTTACTGTATAAATAAACCACAAGGGGCGGTATGAGGTAAATGCCATACTAGGGCTCATCCACACGGTCAAGGGAGATATCATCAGCTGGCGGGTCCTGAGGGAGGACAATGGGAGGCAGACAATCCTAGGCATCAGACAATTCTCCTTACACCCAATTCTAACCACTTTGCGACAATCACCCATTATAGATATGACAAAGAGAGAATCTCCAAGAGAACCTCCGTCATTGTAATCAGCATTGCTGACACTTAAAAAGCAGGGAGACACAAGCTGATTGGCTAAAAGAAGTCTGGGGTGACACGGGAGGGGACACAAAGAATGTGTTTCAGGTGTATAATGAGGCTTCAGCCATCCCTAGTTAGGACGTTCATCGGGTACCCCAGCGGATGACACCTCACCTTCTCACTATTGTCTTGAAATGTCAGCCTGAAACTTTGCGATACGGGAGATAAAGATCAACAGTCTACAGAAATCTCCTGTCTGCATCATCTCCTTCGGACGCCTTGTTCCAGAGTGCTATTTAGTATAGTTAAGTGTTAAGTGTTAACTAGAAAATGTAATTTCAAGGAAATTACCAGTGCATGCACAGTTGTGGACGTGTCTCTTCTCAAGTTAGAAAGTGCAATAAGACCAACGTACCATGGGCACAGTGATATCACGCACTATTACTGCTTGTTGCCTATGGGCACTATTTTCAGATCGCTGCGCCCATGGTACATTTGCAACTTCCCTTGATTATTACGCCAGATGAGAGTGTAGTTCCATGTCAAATCAGCCTAGAAAAACGCCAGGTTTCACTTTCAGTTGGTCTTATTGCACTTTCTAACTTGAGAAGAGACACGTTTTAAATGGGAAAATTACCGGAAATCTCACTTTTAAACATGAAGTTAGCAGGCGAGAAGCTAATGGTCTAATCCGATTCAATGAGCTATGCTAGGCTAAAGCTAAAAGTTGTATCGCCAGACTCACAGAATGGCTGGATGAGCGGGAAAAAGGTAAATATCGATTGTTTTGCTCGAGGGGAGGTGGAAAATGAGCTTATTTCCCAAAAAGGGCGGAATATCCCTTTAAGGTGGAGTTACTCTTGATCAGATCTAACCTGTTGATTTCCCAGCGAGTTGGTTCATCAGGAAAGATTTGCCTGTGCGGTAGACACCCACGATGGCCACCACCACAACCGGCTGCTGGATCTGCTGCAGGATCTTGAGTGTCTCTGAGGAGACACTCAGGCTTCCATCCTCCCCATTACTGATGAGACACACTGGCTCCTGCATACTCACTGGAACTGGAGCAAACACAAACACACACATGCACATTTTTTGGATACTTGAAGATGAGTCATGAAATAGTAGTGTCACTTCTGTCTGTACATTTTTGAGTTTACCTCAACTGGTTTAAAAGTTGAAAGATCATCTTAAAAAACGATGTTTTCAACAAAAAAAAAAAAACACTTTTTCTTGGCCAGATGTCAACTACCCATATATTACCTATGGAAATTCTGTGGAACTGTAATATTTGCATGGCCATGGCGACATGTGGTGTGAAAGGGGGGAGTGCTGAGACCACCCAGCCACAAGAAGACAGGGAGGAAAATCCAAGAGAAAGCGTTGCAGCCTTTGTCCAACTGCCAGTGATAGAAAAGTCACCCTCTCCTGCTCCAAATGCACACGGCCTGTGTGCCAGGACCATAAAGTGACTGTGGTCATTTGTGAGACATCCCTACTGAAAAATAAAAGCAAGAAACCAGCTTATGCTGGTAGCTGGTTTTAGCTGGTCTTTGCTGGTTTTCTTCCAGCTATTGCTGGTCTTTGCTGGTGTAGCTGGTTAGGCCACCAGCTGGACATTCTGGCGTGACTATCTGAGAAAGCTGGTCATGCTGGTGTGACCAGCCTGTCGTGTGAGATACAGCTGTTGTTCGATGGTCATGCTGGTGACCAGCCTGCCAAGCTTGACATTGTTGGTGTGAGATGGTCATGCTGGTTTGCTAGAATGACCAACATAAGCTGGCAAGGCCAGTAAAAACCAGCAATTTAGTACAGCATCACCAGCTTGAGGTGGTACGGCAAGCAAAACCAGCAGAATTACCATCATAATCTGGGTAAACCACCTGAAGGTATGTTTTCACAAGGGTTTTGTTGGTCTCCACCATCAATGGGTGGTCAAAGCTTGTTAACAAACTGGATAACCAACAAACCACCTTCAGCCGGTCAGGCTGTTTTTTTTCAACATGTAAGAACTGAGACAGCTGTCTCGGCACTCTCAATGTACTGAATACATTCCTGTGCCTGTGCCAATAAAATGTTAGAAATCAATTTTAGTCGCATTAAAGTCACTTATATGTTAAGTTAGGAGAACATTTTTTGTAGTTTAGTAAAAAAATATTTTCCTAACAACCCCCAATCAAGATCGAACCGTGGGTCAAAAATAGTGATGCAAACCGAATGTTGTGTGCACACCCACACACACACATACAGTATAGCCTGGGTAAACCAGATGAACTTGCTCTGCAGGATTCCATTGATTCCAAACATCCTGTTTTATGACTTCCACAGATGCAACCAGCAGTGAAATTAAACTTGAATTGGTGAATTAGTACCAAATTACACAAACATGCAACTGGTTGCAAAACGCTCTCTCTCTCTCTCTCCCCTCTATATCGCTCTCTATCACACACACACACACACACACATACACACACACGCAAACACATATTGTTGTTTCAATTTCAAATTCAATTCAATTTTACTTATAGAGCGCCAAAACATTACACATGTCTCATGGCGCTTTACAGAGTGTTAAACATTCAAAGAGAGCCCATGAGTAACAGGGGCAAGGAAAAATGCCCTAGAATTGGAGATACATATAGGAAGAAACCTCAGACAGATCCACGACTCAAGGGCCCAACCCGTCTGCCTTGGGTCAGTTACAGTAGAGTAAAGTCATTTTTAGTGTCAGAAAATTCAAATAGTCCAGTGTAGGGAATAAATTGTCCATTAGTAATCCCTCCCCATTGTTCCCTCTTTGTGTTTCATGTGATATGCAATGTTTATCTTTTTGATAACTCAGATGAAAGTCTGGTAAGTACCTAAGTGAGTTTAATTACAAACAAACCCATAAGCTGCAACATAAACTTAGGCTATATATTCTATTTTTTGAAAATGGATATATTTACCCTGGCGTATTTAAATTAATATTTTCAAATAACATTCACTAAAACACAGGCTAAAACACATACAAAACACAGGCTAAAACACATACAAATCTTCATATTTAAAAATATGTTGTGTCCTTGGCAGACGTAATTATCTTGATGAAAATATAGCTGCTTACTTATTTACATTTTGGAGATATAACAGGAGGAAAATAAGTGTTTTAAACTTAAATTTGACTAAGGCTGAGATGTGAGGAGGGTAATTTATTAGGTGTAAAAATGTAAATGTATGAAAGTAAATATACTTACGAGCAGTCTCCATGTTTGGCTTTATAGGCAGTTGATCTGTAAAGTTGATCTCTTGAAGTCCTACAGGTAAAGAGTTTCATTTTCATCTCAGTCACACCTATAACCTGCATCTAATCCCCTCCCTTTAGACAATACTGGTCCACACCCAAGAGGTGGCTGCATCGCTTTCTCTTTCTTTCACTCTCCCTCACTCACACACGAACACACTCACTCTCTCTCTCTCTCTGTGTTTAATGTGATACATTGTGATCATGTACCTACAATGATCTACAATACTTGGGATATATTCACAAATAGCTTGTGTCCTAGGAGGTGATATAGCATATTCACTGGCTTACATTTCAAAGAAGGAAGTGGCACAATACCTACGCAAAGGCTTTATTTTTATAGGTCACTCAGATAAAAGGCGTTGGTAAGTGCCAGATGAACCTGTTCTGGTTTTACATCTACTTTACATCTAATAGTGTAACCCAGGTCTTCCTTGCTCTGTGTATCACTCTATCTAGTGCCGTATTTTTAAGGATGAATGAATTACAACCATAACTATGATCAAATGAACATAAATCCATTGACTGGCTTTGTGATCACTGAAAACATCAGTAAGTTTCTTGCATGATGTAGGCTGATGACGGCATGACACTAAACACATTCAAAAAATTGCCATGTTTCGTGCAGTCTGATGACAGGATTATTTTTAGAATTGGTTTGAGGTGAGGACATTCGTGCAAGTCTACTCTAAGTAATAAGAGAATGCAAGAATGTCGCAGAATTGTCATATGTCACTGCAACGTTTAGGTTACCGCTTTGACGGAAACTCAGCTACTATGGTGTTTTTTTCCCTGTACACATGCACACGAATGTGATACCTGTTCTTCTTATAAGTTTCAATAGCAATGCATTTATTTGAGTCAGCAGACAGTTGGAGCAAGGGAACTAAGAGTGAAGCAGATGGAAAAGGGGAAATGGTGGTGCCCGCTGGTCAGGGCAAAATAACAGCAGTTGCAAGAAAGGGCATTGTGCTTGTGCATTTTATAAGAAGTGGTCAAGATGAAACTAAAAGCAGATCCCACATTACAATAGATTGGAAAGTATTGGAAAATCCAAAATGACACAATAATAAGATACAACTAGATGTACCGCAAAGCGGTACGAAATATGACTGCTGCACATTCTGCAAAAATGAATCACGCCTGTCAATTTGTTTCAATCTCCTACTCCATCCCCTGCTGCAACTTATATGTATGTAAATTAGTGTGTGCATGTGTGCGCTTGCTTTTGAGTATCTGTGCTTCTCTGTCTGAGTTTTCCCTTGAGTGTGTGTGTGTGTGTGTGTGTGTGTGTGTGTGTGTGTGTGTGTGTGTGTGTGTGTGTATCTGCTTGCCTGTGTTTGTGTGTTCTGTGTGTGTGTGTGTGTGTGTGTGTGTGTGTGTGTGTGTGTGTACAGTATGTTCACTTGTGAGTGTGAGTGAATGAGTGAAATTTTGCAAAATCAATGTATAAGCCGCGGCTAATAGTTGGGAAATTACAGTAATAGATTGTCATCAGCAGTTATAACATGATAACTCATCAATCGAACTGAATAGAATAAATGAGAAGCATCCAAAACAATTATCTAGAAACAGCATAAATGAAGGCTGCTGCTACCTTCCACCTCAGTCCCATTGATGGTGTGTGTGTGTGTGTGTGTGTGTGTGTGTGTGTGTGTGTGTGTGTGTGTGTGTGTGTGTGTGTGTGTGTGTGTGTGTGTGTGTGTGTGAGTGAGTGAGTGAGTGAGTGAGTGAGTGAGTGAGTGAGTGAGTGAGTGAATGAGAGTGTGTGTGTGTGTGTGTGTGTGTGCTAGCTTTAGACTTCCTGAAGTCCACAATGAGCTCTGTGGCCTTCTTGATGTTTAGAGCCAGGTTGTTGTCAGTGCACCACATAGGTGCTGGACCTCCTCCAAGGATGAGGCAGTGTCATCGCTTTGGTAGGTGAAGAGGGCGTTAGAGCCATGCACAGGTGTGCAGTTGTAGGTGAAGAGGGCGTTAGAGCCGTGCACAGGTGTGCAGTTGTAGGTGAAGAGGGCGTTAGAGCCGTGCACAGGTGTGCAGTTGTAGGTGAAGAGGGCGTTAGAGCCATGCACAGGTGTGCAGTTGTAGGTGAAGAGGGCGTTAGAGCCGTGCACAGGTGTGCAGTTGTAGGTGAAGAGGGCGTTAGAGCCGTGCACAGGTGTGCAGTTGTAGGTGAAGAGGGCGTTAGAGCCGTGCACAGGTGTGCAGTTGTAGGTGAAGAGGGCGTTAGAGCCGTGCACAGGTGTGCAGTTGTAGGTGAAGAGGGCGTTAGAGCCGTGCACAGGTGTGCAGTTGTAGGTGAAGAGGGCGTTAGAGCCGTGCACAGGTGTGCAGTCATACAGTAGGTGAAGAGGGCGTTAGAGCCGTGCACAGGTGTGCAGTCATACAGTAGGTGAAGAGGGCGTTAGAGCCGTGCACAGGTGTGCAGTCATACAGTAGGTGAAGAGGGCGTTAGAGCCGTGCACAGGTGTGCAGTCATACAGTAGGTGAAGAGGGCGTTAGAGCCGTGCACAGGTGTGCAGTCATACAGTAGGTGAAGAGGGTGTTAGAGCCGTGCACAGGTGTGCAGTTGTAGGTGAAGAGGGCGTTAGAGCCGTGCACAGGTGTGCAGTTGTAGGTGAAGAGGGCGTTAGAGCCGTGCACAGGTGTGCAGTTGTAGGTGAAGAGGGAGTAAGAGCCGTGCACAGGTGTGCAGTCGTAGGTGAAGAGGGCGTTAGAGCCGTGTACAGGTGTGCAGTCGTAGGTGAAGAGGGCGTTAGAGCCGTGTACAGGTGTGCAGTTGTAGGTGAAGAGGGCGTTAGAGCCGTGCACAGGTGTGCAGTTGTAGGTGAAGAGGGCGTTAGAGCCGTGCACAGGTGTGCAGTTGTAGGTGAAGAGGGAGTTGGGCTGCGTTCAGACTGCCAGCCAAAATCCGATTTTTAGCCCATTCAGATTTGAATAGGATGTCACTTTTGAAGTCTGAACAGTTACAGGTCACATGAAATCCTGTCACTGTCGTGATCAGTCAATCAATCAATCAATCAATCAATCAATCAATCAATCAATCAATATTTCATGGATCCAGGACACTATGCACCCTGATTAAGTCCCCTTGGCCTTTGGAACCCCACAGCATCACATACCCCTCACCATACCAAGAGATTGGCATGGTTTAAATTGCATTGAGCTCAATGAGAATGAAACCAGCTAACTGAAATAAAACCATGCCAATATCTTGGTATGGTGAAGGGTATAGTGTTGATGTCAGGTTATTTTAATTCCAAAGGCCAAGGGGACTTTATCAGGATGCATAGTGTCCTGGATATATGAAATAACTGGCCTTTAAAAATGAAAATCTGCCTGCCTCTATGGGAATTTAACATAGGCGTTTCAATACTTACGACCCCTGTATTTCAAGGAAAACATTTATTTATTTACAAAGAAAATGTATGTCCATAAAAGTTGAATATTTCCTTATTTTTTCATTTAAGGCATCAAGATCAATTTCCAGAAGATGATTTTATATTGTCAACTTTAGCATGTGTTCCAATACGAGTTGTAAAAAAATTGTTCTGCTTTGTTAGGTCTACCCAGCAATTTACATTTACAAATAGACCACATTTAGTTTTTTTTGGAATCTTTATGAGTCTTTTCTTTGTTGGGATACTTAGATCAGTGTGATGGTAGATCAGTGTGGTGGTCTCACTACCCTTAGATCAGTGTGATGGGCTCACCACCCTTAGATCATTGTGGTGGTCTCACTACCCTTAGATCACATTGGAGACAAAGTACTCAAGCATTTTTAATAAGCATGATTGGTACATAACTTCAAAACATTTCAGATTATTAAAAAAAAAAAAGAAAAAAAAAAAAAATCAGCCGCAACAGGCAACAGCAGGATCTAGCTGGATCTAACTCATAAATTCTTACTATAATCACATTACACATCATGAGTAACACAGCCATGTGACACATTATTGTTACCACATCAGTTAACACACATTACCGTTTGTGATGTCACAAAGGTCATTAGACTGCAAAAAACGGCACACTTTGACCCCTGAGGCCTATCTCTTAATTGTTACAAATGTATAGTTGTATAATTTGACTGCTGTGATAAAATGCATAGTACACTATTCTTACAGTAAGTTCCCTATTATTCCTTTTCACCTTTTTTTTCGGGTCAACTGTTGGTCCTAGAGCTTTTAAGAGCTTTAAACAAGTTCCAACTCTGAAACGTCCGGCTTGAACCAGTGTACATTGATCGTGAAGATGGTGTCAATGCCCGACCCGGTCTCACAATGCCCTTCGTCTTTCTTCCGCCATATTGGATTTTTATCAAAAATTAAAAACACAGGTCACAAACTTTTTCCAAACACCAAGCCTCACAAAAGTTGCAAAAGATGATGATCTGACAACTGAGAGAACAGAGTCTTCAGAAAGAAGACAACATGTTTAGTCTACATATTCACTTTTGTCATAGAAATTTAACTAACAGGAACACTCCACCGTTTTTTCATATTACAGTAAACTATGTTATTCCCTTAACTAATTCTGCTTCTTTTGGACTTCCATTGAGCTGCGTTTACGTTTCTTTTCCTCTTCTAACTTCTTCATTGCCTCTTTTTTCTTCATTGCATTAATTTCCTCCTCTCTACTTCCTCTCTCCTCCTCTTGGCTGCTTCATCTCATTCATCTCCTTTATCTCCTCTTTCTGCTTGAGGCCTCTTTTGCTTTCTGGAACATTTCACTGGTGTAATATTTACCCCCATTCACCTTCAGCATGGCGTCTATCATATCCAGCAGTTTGAGAACCTGGTCATTATTGCTTTTGTCTCTGTTGTTGAACACATGGTATCTATTTCCATATTTCTGAACAAGAGCTTTTAAATCTGAAATATCTTCAATATACTTATCAAGAGTATATCCATCCATCTCTAACTCATCTCCTCTTGTGAATAACACTACTGTGTACTTGTCTCCAAACATCTCTTGTAAAATCTCCACAGATTCTCTATCCTCCTGAGTGAAGCGCCCTATAGACATGACCAGAAGGAACACATGTGGACCTGGTGCTGCCATGCCGATGCATTTTGCAATCTCTTTCTTAGTTTCTTCATGACTAAAGACTGCATCATACAAACCTGGGGTGTCAATCACAGTAATCTGTCTTCCGTTGACAGTAGCAGTCTCCTTCTGACACACAGTTGTGATTGCCTTAAATGATGGACGGGATTTAAACTTAGGACCCCCAAGTATGGTGTTTCCAGTGGCACTCTGCCCCTGTGCACCCTTCCCAAGCAGGACAATGCGTAAAGCACCGGTCACTTCGTCTTGACCTACATGATAAATAAATTAGATTAGATTAGGTCAGTTTATTGTCCCAGAAGGGAAATGTGTCTGGGGTGCACAGGGCTTCATTCATCCAGCTGCTAAATGTTCCACTCACACACACCAGTGCAACACAACATAACACAAACGAGACAGGCACATTCACATATATGCAAGAAATAGAGAGAAACACAGAATACACAGGAAGCAGTACATGATTCTGTGCAAAAAAACCTAAACTATTATATTGAACACTTGCTCTAACAGCAATAGATATTAATGTTGTACATTTCCCATGAACACATAATCCATTAGAACTACTGTAGTAATGGCAGTTTGTCTAACAAGTTGAGAACTTCAGTCACATCCTATTCTTAATCAATCGTATGGGATGTCACTTAAGTCATTAGGGGGGTCAAGGCAAGTGGCCCAATACTGTTGCCAATATAGTGTATGTCCCAATTAAGCAGTAACTCAAATTCTGAATAAAATTTAGAATAGAATAGAATAGAATAGAATATATACTTTTATGATCCTGTGAGGGAAATTCAGTTCTCTGCATTTAACCCAGTTTAACCGAATTAGTGAACACACTAACCCGGGGCAGTGAGCTGCCTGCCCAACCAGCGGCGCTCGGGGAGCAGTGAGGGGTTAGGTGCCTTGCTCAAAGGCACCTCAGCCGTGGACTGGTCGGGAATCAAACTGGCAACCCTCCAGTCATAAGACCGAAGCCCTAACCAGTTTGTAGGCCATGGCTGCCCCACATTTAGTACGTACGGCTTCATCATGCTATGCAACATCTGAAACTTTCAAGTTGTATTTATGTGACAAATTACTTGTTTTCTCAGCATGCTTGAAACGGTAAGAAAACAATGTTAAGACTTGTGTAAAGTTTCTTTCTCGTTTTGGCATGTAGCAATGATAAGTAGGGTGATTTATTATCTGCTGGTATTGGAGAATAAAACCCAACCATACCTGTGAGAATTGATCTTAAAAATGAAGGGAGATTTTCCCATACAAGAAATAAAGTGATCAGTGACAGTTGAACGTGGCATAGAGAAGCCACCAACACATAAATCTACACGCCATTGGCGCTTGGCGGGTGGTAATTTTGAGCCCTGGACACCTCACACGTTAAGATCTTTGATCACACACACAACTATGCAGACACACCCACACACACACAGCACCCTCTGATCACACACTCATATTAACTTTCTGATTACACACCTCTGTTCACCCCCACAACACACACCATTACTCTGTTTGCACACACACATGCACACATTATCACTCCCTCGTCACACACACACTCCCAGTCAATGATCACACTCATACACATTATCTGATCACACACACACACACACACACACACACACACACACACATTTTTTGATCACTCCTGTAATTATACACTACCATACACTACAATGTGATTCTGCTTTGAAAACTAAGGTGACTTTAACCTGCTACACCCTGGACAAATGTAGCTTGTGTATCTACGGTAACCATATAGCAGTCCTCATTCTTAGTATGTGTGTTTGGTTATGTGGAAACGCCAAGCTACTCACTGCATTGAGCAATCTCCTTTATCTTCTCCCAGAGTGTGAACAGGTTGGTAAGGTGTTTCGACATGTCGATCGGAGCTCCTGAAACCCTCTCTGGATCCTGTAATGTGCACTGGGCTCTGGAATAACATTCAGGTGTTAGTGACTGCTGTGGGTTTGGGTTCAGAAAAGAGAGACAGGATTACTCACCTTTCCACTGTGCTCTTGTAGTTCTGGAAAAGAAATGAAGGAATATGTCTTATATTCTACAGTATATTCATTATGAATAATAATAATATTAACCAAATTTGGTGGGCTTGTATGTGTCAACCACAACAGACAATGTGCAAGGTGGTGCTATAGAGTCCCTAAGCTACACCCTAGGCCAGAGCTCTGTTTCTGACTAGTGGTAGCAATAACACACAAGCATACCTAATTTAGTTCAATTTCGTGAATGTATACTGTATGTCAACCACAACAGACAATGCGCTAGGTGGCGCTATAGAGTCCCTAGACCACACCCTAGGCCAGAGCTCTGTCTCTGACTAGCGGCAGCAATAACACACAAGCCCACCAGATTTGGTTAATTTTCGTGAATGTATGTGTCAACCACAACAGACAACACACTAGGTGGCGCTATAAAGTCCCTAAGCCACACCCTAGGCCAGCGCTCTGTCTCTGAATAGCGGTAGCAATTCCACATGTAGCTGCCAAATCACATCCAAATTATTACCATTTTTCTGCCTAACACCAACTTCCTGTTTCTTTAAGGCGAGACACGGCAGGTGAAAACACTGTTTTTGTGACCTCTGGTCAATTTCGAGATTTTGTGCTAGTTTGCTACCTTAGCATGTATTCTACCACCCTACTACAACAACAAAGTCCGATTTGCACTTTTAGGTGTTTATTTCACGAACTTTTGTCTGCTCGCGCCTATGTATTTCTCCTAATTTCACCAAAAGTTCCCATTCTAAAGTGTCATGTACTCACGCGACTGTGATCCAAATCATATCGTGTGTGACACCGTTGGAAAGCCCTGTTTCTCCTGCATGATGCTATGCAATCCAAATATGAACATTTCCTTTGTATTAGCAACCAATCGCGAAAGTTCAAAGACGAGTCTAAGCTGAGAACGCATCTCATTGGCTGTGTTTCAAGGCTGTTTTCTCAAAACGAGTTATTTGCGGTTTTGTGTCATTTTCCGGTAGTTCAGCCTCTGTAGCACCTATGTTCTCCAAACTTTCTAGTTATACACTTAACAGTATTCTGAAGACATTTACAGAGGGATTTGTTAATACATCATTCCTGGCCTGATCTATGTGACATTTTAATCAAAAAAGCATGGCAAAAATCGTTTTTTTAGGGCTATGGACAGTATATTTGGATTTCCTAGGCAATGAAAGCAGATATCCTGAAATCCTTCTGTAATTTTATTGTAATCTTGTTTGTAAACAACATGAAAGAATAATTTTGCACCTGGCTTTATCATATCTTCAGATCTATCTACCGGAAATATATGCAAAATCACGCATATTTAATGAGATAATGCCTAATTTGCATAATTAAACATACACATTTCAAAAACGTGTAATATTTTTTTTTTCTCATAGTTGTGTAAGTAATCAACTGAGGAAGTTTCATGGTGATACCTATTATCTAAATTTTTTACCCTATTCACCTGTAGTGTCTCGCCTTAATAAGACACCATAATTCAAACCTTCGCCATTTCAATATATATAGATTAAAAAATCTGTTCGCAATTCCTCTTGGGCAATCCCTCAAGATCATTTAACTGCTCATATGACATGGGAAATGTACAACGTTAATATCTATCGCTGTTAGAGCGAGTGTTCAATATAATAGTTTAGGGTTTTTTGCACAGTGTCATGTACTGCTTCCTGTGTATTCTGTGTTTTTCTGTGTCTCTCTATTGCTTGCATATGTGTGAATGTGTCTGCCTCGTTTGTGTTATGTTGTGTTGCACTGGTAAACCATCAAGGAGAAGTGTTTCAAAATACGTGATGTGCATAAATCATAATCAGAATCATAACTCAAATTCTTCAAAGATTCACTATGTAGTTTAAAGTAAAAGTTGTTCAGATTAATACAACACACATGCCCACCAAATGTGGTTCATTTACGTGCATGTATGTGTCAATCACAACAGACAACGCGCTAGGTGGCGCTACAGAGTCCCTGAACCACACCCTAGGCCAAAGCCTAGTAGTCTCTGAGTAGTGAGCGCAATTCCACATATGGCCGCCAAATTACAAGAGTTTTTGCGCCAAGTTGGTGAAAAGAGGACAAACATGGGACGGGCATAATCATACATAAAAACAATAGGGCCTTGCACCTACAGTGCAGCCGTTGCTCCAGCGGCCGCACCTCGGTGCTCGGGCCCTAATAATAATATATTATTGATATAATAAGGTAGTTTCGAATGGAGAGTATGAGGGGAGCAGCTAGTCAGGTAGAGAAAATCTGTTGCTGTCAGACTACATTATCAACTCACCCAGTGTACTGATAGATTTCATGGATTCATAGATGCTACATGTTCACATTAAATTTGATCATGCACAAAGTGTCCCGGTTTTAGTTCAAAGGAATCTCGTCACCCTATTATACAGACAGTGAATGGTCAATACCTGCAGGAATGTGATGTCATCCGCTTCCATCTCCTTTCTTATGGCTCTGATGGTGTCTGAAAGAGATGAGATATCTCTGCTGATCTTCTCAATCTTCTTCTTCATCATCTGACTCTTCTGCTCCTCTTCCTCCCTTAGTGCAGCTATCCTGGCTGCCTCTTCATCATGTAGAAAGTGGTGAAGCTTCTCAAACACCTCCTTGATTTGCCTCTCTGTGTGTTGGGCTTGTGTCTAAAGAACAACAGCATGAAGAATAGATCGATTTGATTTAATGATCAATAATCACTCATGACAGTTTAGTATTAGAGACGATCCCTAACTCTTCAGATTAAATTCAGAGTCTCAGGTCTCACCTTAATATGTGCTGCTGTTTGGTCACAGACGAGTTTAACCTCTTCAAAGGTCTTCAGCTTATTCTGTAAGGGCTGCAGTTTGATCTTGAGCTCCTCCTGGACAAACAACAGATTAGCTTTTTTATACTGTACTTGTTTACACTCATCACGTCCCTGTTAGGAACATGAACAAAATATTTTGAGAAACTACAAAGAAACCATGTATGGTATCATGAAATAATTTATTATACAAAATTATAATAATAAGTGGAAATGAAAAAATGGGAAAATGTAGCGCCTGCGTAGCTGCAGCAAAGTTCTGCAAGGTGTACTTAATACTACGTCATTCATTCATCCATTACCCCTGACCAATCACCAGGCTACATTGGCTTTATTATTGACTGCTCAGTCACCAGCCCTGTTGCCTTCAGGTGCCGATTTTCGATGTTCCCACCCTCCCTCCCTAATCACCACCAGGTCGGTCCTCGTCCAGGGTGTAGACTTCGCCCCTGCCCTGGACCTAGGACAGGGCCAACGCAAAAAGTCTCTCATTGTTGCTTATTTCTATCCATTTATTTGGTATTCATTTATTGCTTATGTGTTTGTAAATCCTTTGATGGATTCAAATATTTGTTAACTTCAGTTATGTCTCTGAGTATTCCTGGATGAAATGAAGGCTCATGAAAAAGTCCACAAAGCCTGGTTCTGAGGAGAGCAATAAAACAAGACCTGAAAGCAAATGGATGCATCTGCCAACACACACACTAGATCTATGAGTCAGGAGTGATGTGGGGAAGCCATGGGGTTGAAGGAGGGTGATGGAGGTTTTCTCAAACTGACTGCAAAGACAGCAAACTTGAAAGTAGCTTGAGAAAAGCGACCAATGTTGACAGACCTGCATAATTGCTCGGTGCTTCGATAAACACTGCCACCCAATGGCCAAAATGTGCAAAACCTTAAGAGAACCAGAGACGAATGTAGAGCCATCTTCAGAGTTGTCGATTCAGCAAAATTGAAATGCTAATACTTCAGCTTGGTCTGAATCGTCCACAATCATTAACCACACTAACTATCAAGATGTTCTTAAAGGTATCTTAAAGGTATACTATGCAACGTTTTTCAGTTAATCAATTCGTTCCATACTGTTATATATGATTAAATGAGTCATTACCGGTCGAACAGTGGTTTTTTTGGCCGCTCTAGTGGTCTGTAGCGGTAAAACCACGCTTGCAACTTCAGGAGACACCGGGCACGCACCCATGCTCTACTCCAGGAAGTGTCATGTAAAGTCTCATGAAAAGGCACGGCAGACTGACCGATTGAGGAGTTTTGTCAAATATACACGCTAAAGCTGTAGGGGAAGCTCTGCAGAGAAATATGCAAGCATAAAACGAGCGAAAATTAAAAGTGAAAGCGAAACCGGCGATGAAAACGCCAATCCTGCATAGTATACCTTTAACAGCAGTAAGGGAGTAGCCTAAATGTTTACCTTACAGTCCTGTGCTGCCTCCTCTATGGGCCTGACGGTGTGGTTGTTATGCTTCTTCGAGGTCTGACAGACCCAACACAGAGGCTGCTGATCCTCCAGACAGAAGATCTTGAGTTTCTCACCGTGCTGACTGCAGAGCATCTCAGGTTCTGCTGCAGCTCTCGAACTTCTCTCCTGTAGGAACGCCTCACAGAGGTTCCTGAGAGCCAGATTAGGGGGCGGGGGGTCCTTTGAAGATTTTCTCCTGCAGACCGGACACTCTTTGGATCCTTTGGATTTCCAGAACTGCTGCAGACAGGCTTTACACATGCTGTGACTACAGGACAGGACTACAGGATCCTTGTAGATATCACAGCACACAGGACAGCAGTAGTCCTCCTCTGAGTTGGACGCCATATCCTCCTAAATTCCACGTCTGATCAAATTAACTTTCACTTTCCAGATCTGACAAACTGTGTCAGTCACATGTACCTCTCGACTCCTACACATATACTGAACGTACACAAAGCTGCTATTTCAGTCTGTCTCTGTATTCAGTGCTAGAGTATTAATTATTTAAGAGTGCTAACCACCGTCTTTCTCTGTCTCTCTCCCCTGCACTTCCTCCTTCAGACAAGTTGAATCAAAGGTAGAGGAAGAAGGATTCTGATTGGTCAGTCAGATTGTTCAGACTATAGTATCAGGATATGCCTGTTTCAACTGATATGTGGATCATCACATAAGTCTGACCTTTGCTCAACATGTGGGGGGTTAATCCACTAAATGAGACTCATACCAAAAGCCAAAGGAAACATGTTTCTGTACTGTGTAGATACAGTGAGGAGCACATGTATTTGATACCATGCTAAAACAGGAATATAAAATCATCATTTGACAATTGATCTTAATGCCTTAATTTAAAAAATGAGTAAAAATCAAACCGCCAAGGACACCAATTTTCTTTGTGATTGAAGAATGTATCGTAAATAGATAAATGTTTTCCTTAAATGCTAGGGGAAGGAAGTATTTGACCCCCTATGTAACCCTATGGGAATTTAACACATAGGGTTAACATAGGGGCAGGCAGATTTTTATTTTTAAAGACCAGCTATTTCATGGATCTAGGATATTATGCATCCCGATAAATTTCCCTTGGCCTTTGGAATTAAAATAGCCCCACATCATCACATACCCTTGACCATAGCTAGAGATTGGCATGGTGCTTTTTCCAGTAGGCCTATTAGCCTGTTTGATTTGCATTGAGCTCAATGAGCATCAAACAGGCTAATAGGCCTACTGCAAAAAGCACCATGCCAATCTCTCGCTATGGTGAAAGGTATGTAATGACGTGGGGCTATTTTAATTCCAACGGCCAAGGGAACTTTATCAGGATGCATAATAACCTGAATCCATGAAATAGCTGGCCTTAAAAAATAAAAATCTGCCTGCCCCAATGTTAACCCTATGTGTTAAATTCCCATAGGGTTACATTGGGGGTCAAATACTTCCTTCCCCCTAGCATTTAGGAAGAACATTTATTTATTTACGAAACATTCTTCATTCACAAAGAAAATTGGGGTAGTTAGCGGTTTTATTTTTACTCAATTTTTGAATTAAGACATTAAGATCAATTGTCAAATGATGATTTTATATTCCTCTTTTTAGTCAACTTTAGCATGGTATCAAATACATGTTCTCCTCACTGTAAACCTTGGCGACGCTGAGGATCCCTGTGTTTTAGAGGGAACCACAACATGATGGTGAGCAAGTGAGTGAGTGAGTTCATTTGTGGAACCTTCTTCTCTCACTCACTCACACACACACACGCGCACGCATTCACACACGCACCCTATGCTGCTATTTCAATCTGTCTCTATTCAGTATTTTAAGAGAACTAACCACTGTTCCTTTCTGTCTCTCTCCCCTGCACTTCCTCCTTCAGACTAGTTGAGTCAAAGGGAGGAGTCCTAATACAGAAGGATTCTGATTGGTTAAATATTGTTCAGACTAAAGTGTCAGGATATGCCTGTTTCCTGTAACTGATATTAGATGTAGAACACACTGTATATTATATATAGAACACATTGTGGGGAGCAAATGACTGAGTTTATTTATTTGTGGAACATTCTTTTCTCACTAATTCACACACCTACACACACACACACACACACACACACACACACGAGTGTGGAAGGTACACTGTTCCATAACTTAGACTGCATGTCACAATGCAAAACTTCAGACCTGTATCAGATTTATAATATTGTAGATTTATCATATTATGGAAAATCAGAATTGAAAAACTCTTCATTTGACGGAAAGCATCGTATTTGGCCTGATAATGTGAACCTAGTCTTGCCTGCAGAATGCAACCCTTCAGTATTCATCCTCTAATGCACTGTGACTGCTGATCGATGAGCAGACGGGAGAGAACTGGGTCACATGGACACCAGGGGGCGCCATTTCACCACAAACGTCTTTGTGGGCAACAAATACAGTTCATTTCATGTAAGTGCAGTGGCTTACAGAATATTATCAACATGCTGGAAGGTGCTCAAGACAATTTTTATAACTAAAGTTTCTTTTTATTAGTATAAAGTGTCAGGTTTTACTTTGGACAAACATAATCTTAGTTACAGTATTGCTATTACAGTTTTTTTCAATTGCTTACACACATTTTTAAAGCTCTATATCTGTTTTGTTTTTTTCAAAGCTCTACACACAAATTCAATAATTGGTCAAACGAAATGCAAAAAGTGCCCCCTATATTGCAAAATCAAACACAGCGTTCAAAATATTGTAATCATATGTCAAAAGCAAGCATTTGTCTCACATCATAAATACATTTTCCATAGTATTATAAACTTATGTCTATCATTTGCACTCTAAATCTAAAGCTCTTTTGTTATTATGGATTTAAGAAAAAAAGATATATTGCCATATAAGAGTGAAAATACAGCAATATGCAAAAATAACTAATTTCAATCAAAAATATTTATTTTTCTGAATAAATCAGTTGCTGTTGTGAATTCAGTTTTGTACAGCACATAGTAAGTGTGACATTTTCATTGGTTGTGTTTGAAATAGGAAATCAAGTTACTTCCTGATAGATTTTTGTGTGTTAGGTAGAAAACTGTGTGTATTGAATTGCAAAAAGTTAAAAGCTAAATTGAAAACTGTGTCAAGGCTGAGAATTAGTGTATGGTTTTGCTGAATGGATGTAGAGTTGTGAAGTTTGAGTCAAAGATTTTAGAAATTGTGTGCTACGTAAAGGATTTGTGTGTAGGCAATTGGAAAAAAAACTGTAATACATTATGATTGCACTGAGCTGCATTGCACCATATTTATATTTAATCTTAAACCTCATTCTATACTGATACTGCACTATATTTATATCTAATCTTAAACCTCATTCTATACTGATATTGCACTATATATAGGCCTATACACTAATCCAGCGAAACACGGAAGTAACACAAAACCGCCATTACTGCGTGCCTGGCTGCTAAGAAATTAGCTCGTTGGTTCCATAGGCGGCTGTTGCAGAAGTTAGCTGTCATTAATACACGTCTTAATACCTTATGGTGTTAATAAATTACCTTCATTGGTAAGTTTTGGTACAGTCTGACATCATTGATCCAATGTTCCCTTTCACCTGACATTTTCATTCATTAGCAGTCCTCTCGTTAGACATTCTCTGACAAGATGCTTTCATTGAAAAGCACAGACAAGTGTCACTCGTCACACTCGCAGGCACGCAGTAATGGCGATATTCAAGATGGCAGCGCCCATAAAGTTCGCGCTGGATTAGTGTATATCTAATCTTACTGTAAACCTCAGTCTATACTGTCTATGCCCCCCAACTCTGGAATAGCCTTCCTGATACTGTCAAATCTTGCCCCACTATTACTAGCTTTAAATCTAACATAAAGACTTACCTCTTCTCCCTAGCTTTTAACACTCCCTGACCTCTCCACCTCTCCCTCAAATGTTTCCTTTTTGTTTAGCTCCACTGTTGTGTTAATTTTTCTTTAATTTCTTATTTGTTTTTATTTTTATTTTTCATATTTTATTAATATTATCACAATGGCCATCTTTTTGTCTACTAATATTGTATTATTATTACTGTTATTATTATTGATTATTATTATTATTATTATTATTATGAATGTAATTATTATTGTTATTTATTTGTTTTCTGTAAAGCACTTTGGTGCAATGCTATTGCTTTTAAATGTGCTATATAAATAAAATATGACTTGACTTGTCTATACTGATACTGCACTAATTCCCACTCGCCTGTGCCTGTTGGGGTGTCACCATGGCTACCTTGACAGGGACAACAAGGCTGCACTCCCCCTCTGGACAACTGCATTACCCTGTCCCACCCATAGTGTCTATTTATGTGCAAATGTACTGTACATACTGTATATTCTTATACAGCCTCACTGCCCTTATTCTATTTTATTCTATTCTTACTGTTCTGTATTTTTATTTGTATTCTTTTATGTTGTTTATTGTTGAGTGTTGTACTTGAGTCAAATTCCTTGTTTGTTTTTTTGCGCAAACCTGGCCAATGAAGCTGATTCTGATTCTGATCATTTTTATTGAAGTCACATGTTGCTATAGACCAGCTGACCATGGCCCTGCCTCCAGACCTACAGACCTACAGCCCTACAGTACAGACCTACTGACCTCCAGACCTATAGACATACAGACCTACAGTACAGACCTACTGACCTCCAGACCTCCAGACCTACAGTACAGACCTACAGTACAGACCTCCAGACCTACAGTACAGACCTACAGTACAGACCTCCAGACCTACAGTACAGACCTACAGTACAGACCTACTGACCTCCAGCCCTCCAGTTCCTCCACACCTACAGGAACCTATAAATATATAAGACCTACAGCCCTACAGACCTACAGACCTACAGTATAGACCTACTGACCTACAGACCTCCATCCCTACAGACCTACAGACCTACAGTACAGACCTACAGTACAGACCTACTGACCTACAGACCTCCAGCCCTACAGTACAGACCTCCAGACCTACTGACCTACAGACCTACAGTACAGACCTACTGACCTACAGACCTCCAGACCTACAGTACAGACATCCAGCCCTACAGTACAGACCTCCAGACCTACAGACCTACAGTACAGACCTACTGACCTACAGACCTCCAGACCTACAGTACAGACCTCCAGACCTACTGACCTACAGGCCTACAAACCTACAGTACAGACCTACTGACCTACAGACCTCCAGCCCTACAGCCCTACAGCCCTGCAGACCTACAGTACAGACCTACTGACCTACAGCCCTACAGACCTACAGACCTACAGTATAGACCTACTGACCTACAGACCTACAGTACAGACCTACAGACCTACAGACCTACAGTACAGACCTACTGACCTACAGACCTCCAGCCCTACAGTACAGACCTCCAGACCTACTGACCTACAGTACAGACCTACTGACCTACAGACCTACAGACCTACAGTACAGACATCCAGCCCTACAGTACAGACCTCCAGACCTACAGACCTACAGTACAGACCTACTGACCTACAGACCTCCAGACCTACAGTACAGACCTCCAGCCCTACAGCCCTACAGACCTACAGTACAGACCTACAGCCCTACAGTACAGACCTACAGACCTACTGACCAAGTCAGCTCCAAGTTAGACTGCATCAGACTGCTTCTGAGTTCTCATTCCCATCCCAGCTGCCTTTAGATAAATTATCTTGTTTTGCGTCGTGTTTTGAGTTTAGTGTAGTGTCTTTTTGTTTTGTCTACTGATTTGAACTCTGAGTGGAAGCACCAGCAGACAGCTCTAATCTCACAGAGGACCTTGACCAGGAGCGCTGGCACTTCCCTCTGACTACGGCCTGGGGACGCTAGGAGGAGCGCGGAAAGTCACCATTTTCACTGGAACAGATCATTTAATCATCCAGATGGTTTCTAAACGTGTTTATTAAGTTAAAATAGTTGCCAAGTTACCCTTTAATGTATCCAGAAAGTGATTGTGATCCAAAAATGTCGGATTTGTCTTAAAGTCACACCTATCAAAAAATAAGGTTTGATAATGAAACATTTTTACATTTGCTTTCCCAGGAAAATGCTGAACATGATAATAATTGACAGATGACTTCAAGTGATTAATTTAGTGATTCTTATAGTGATTCATTCATAGCGATTCATAGAGTGATTCATACAGAGATTTATATAGTGATTTATATAGTGATTCATACAGTGATTCTTATAGTGATTCATAGCGATTCATATAGTGATTCATACAGTGATTTATATAGTGATTCATATAGGCTAGTAGGCCCTAGTATAAATAAAATAAGTAAATAAAATAAATAGGCTACAAATAAATAAATAAAATAAAATGAAAGCAATAAAAGTGATATGATGCAATTAAATGCGCCCAAAACAGTGATCAATGATGACCAGATTTCTCCCAGACACCTCTTCTCATATCCACTTTCACCTGTCAAAAAATCAGGACAAATATTGAATGCTTGTGGATTTTAGCCGAGACTTACGCTACAGGTTTAAGTATACTTGTTTTCCCATTGGTGTCTATTATAAACGGCTTAACATGGCTTAGCTTATGAGCATAATATTGCAAAACATCCGTGATCACCAAACCTGTCCTTTTGGGTAAGTGCATTTAAAAAAACAGGAGATGTGTGGAAATGGCATGCAGGCTATAACAGGGTTCATAGGGCTCCATGGCGAAACGCTTGAGATATCATCCTACCTTTTGGATTTTGGTTTTGATTTTTTGAGCGGTGTAAGTGTTCATGGCAAGATGTGTTCGCGTGAAATACGGTGATGATTGATCGCTGTTTTGGGGCATTAAGTTATGCTGGGCGCCACTAATCTTTTCCACGTTAAGCGTTTTAGAATGTCCCGCATTCCTGGAATTCCTCGGTTCTGATGTCAAGAGGGACGGACCATACGTATCGGAACCTATGCGCACCCCTTCCTCGGCACGGATTTCGCGTTTTTTAATTGTTAATTTTGTTGAAACGGCTCGCAGAAAAGTTAGGGATAGTGAATCGCACCCGTAGCCTACACATTTAACTGTTTTGACGGGAAAGGCTTCTCCTCTTTGTCCACGTAGTAACATCCCACTGGGGCTCGACTTTGAAATCGAAGACAAGGCATCTTCAGCGCGAAGGCTCAAGACGCGTATTTTTCGTCTCCTCACACCAAAATCGCAAGGGAAGTTTGTTGTTATGGCTCTAAAGAACAATAGTCTTTGGATTATAAAAGGATTTTGAGTCTTTGTGGAGTTTTTCTGCTTACGACGTGGGTAAATCCGCTACACGGAGTTCTGAAGAAAAGCTGACTTCGGGACGGAATGTAAGGACCTACGGTGAGTGGCTAGACCAAAGTTATAACTTTTGACTGTCGAATAGGGTAGCCTACATTTTGTCGCTAGTGGTGCCGCTTAGCACAACAGCATGTATGACTGTGTAGGTTTTGTAAACTTTTCGGGATAATTCTCTAAAGAAAGCTGGCAGGCAAATCCGTGCGAATAATAACGTTACGGTCAGAAACGGAGTGAAGGCCGTTGTGGCGGCCC
>NC_085005.1:33602557-33610057 GCF_963854185.1 Sardina pilchardus
CTATTGGTTTTCATCCTTTTGAAGATGCTCTGCAACTTCCAACTGTAAATACACCTCAGTATCACCTCACCTCTTGAATTTCCCCTTGGGGATCAATGAAGTATCCATCTATCTATCTATCTATCTATCTATCTGTAGTAGGCTACAAGAGACCCCCCCCCGCCCCCTTCTTTGTCATGAGTGTATATATATTTTTAAATTACCACATAAGTCTAAGACTAAACAGAACTGAAGAGTGTGCGTGCCTCTCTTTCCACAAATCATGTGTAGTGGTAGAGTCATAAGAGGTCAAAATGGCAAAACATGATTTAGATAACTTATTGGTGTATTCATCTCCAGTAGGGTTGATTACTGCAATGGGTTTTTCGCTTGGGTGTCATTGAGTCAAGCCCCCATCTACTTCTTTGGCTTCCGAGGTTTTCTGTGAAAGAGAATCACCTTGAGTTGACAATTTTTCATTTTAAGAATGCACTTTATTCACATCAATGTATTATAACTGGTTGGGCACCGAAACACTGTTCTGGTATGGCAGAGGTGCCAACGCAAATGGTAGTAACTGTACCGAATGACCGCAATACCATAATAAACTACGAGTCCCTGTACATCATACACCATTTCTAATATCTTGCTCTGATAGCACCACATTAAGATACAGTTAGCTAACATAACCACTAGATGTACAAGCTTAAAGCTGAGGGGTGCACCACATAGGTAAGTGGACAGTGTTTGAGAACTCACATGAACAAATAAAGTACCTTGTCAAAAGTCTAGCAGCTACTATGTAAAAGGCATTCCAAAAATATATAATAGGCTACTGAAGATGATCTGTTGCCATGTTACACCCTAAAAACGACCAACTCTTAGAAGAGTCCGTCAATGCAAACGGTCACGCCATTTGTGTCCTTCAGCTTGCACTGGGGGGGTCTTTGTGCACTTGGTTACACTGCATCTTCTGGTGGTGTGAACTGTTAAATCAGAGTGAAAGTAAGAAAGAAAAAGGACAGACAAAAATAATGTATTAAAATAATATTACTATGGCACTACAACAAAACAATCATTCATACACTAATACTGATTAGAAAAACAAAAGGGCAGACACTAAGAATCTACAGGTACATACATACATTATAGACTCAACATCTTTCACTATAACTGTGCGTTCACACCAAGACCGTCAAAAGCGTCAAGAGCGCCGGAAATCATTCATTTTCTATGGAGAGTCGGCGTTACCGGCGTCAAAAGCGTTCTGGGCGTGAGCGTGGCTTCATGAGCTTCGCGGGCGTCAAAAAAAAGTTGAGCCTCAGTTAACTTTATGGTAATTAGCTATGACACGGTTCGGCGTCAACTAATCAGAATGTAAAACTCGCAGGATTGCTGCTTGTGGTTTGTCCGAATGTTTCACGTCATGGCTTTGACGCTTTCAGCGCTGAACTGGGTTGAGCGTCGGGCTATGAGCTTCACCAGCGACTTTGACGCTTTTGAGGGTTTTGGTCTGAACGCACAGTAATTTGTAGGTGTGCGTAGGTGCGCAGTGTGGCTCTGGTGGTTTTGGGGTGGTGTATTATGGGTATTGAGCATCTTGGAGGAATAGGCGATATACAGTTGAGGCCTCAATTATCAGCCCCCCTGAAATTTTGTAACATTACTCAAAAATTCTCCCTACAATGTTCATCCCTGATAAAAATGTAAAAAATAAAACATTCGCCAGTGCTATGATGTAGCATCTGGTGCATTCTGGAGTGTTAATATTACTATTAGGAATGCTTAAAGGGATATTCCGCCATTTTTGGAAATACGCTCATTTTCCACCTCCCCTCGAGCAAAACAATCGATATTTACCTTGTTCCCGTTCATCCAGCCATTCTGTGAGTCTGGCGATACAACTTTTAGCTTCAGCCTAGCATAGATCACTGAATCGGATTAGACCATTAGCTTCTCGCCTGCTAGCTTCATGTTTAAAAGTGACTAAGATTTCTGATAATTTTCCCATTTAAAACGTGTCTCCTCTCAAGTTAGAAAGTGCAATAAGACCAACTGAAAATTAAACCTGGCGTTTTTCTAGGCTGATTTGACATGGAACTACACTCTCATCTGGCGTAATAATCAAGGCAACTTGCAAACGTACCATAGGCGCAGTGATATCGTACGCAGCATCTGAAAATAGTCCCCATTGACATCAAGCAGTAGTAGTGCCAGTAGCTGCAAGTTGCCTTGATTATTACGCCAGATGAGAATGTAGTTCCATGTCAAATCAGCCTAGAAAAACGGCAGGGTTCATTTTCAGTTGGTCTTATTGCACTTTCTAACTTGAGAGGACACACGTTTTAAATGGGAAAATTACCAGAAATATTAGTCACTTTTAAACATGAAGCTAGCAGGCGAGAAGCTAATGGTCTAATCCGATTTAATGATCTATGCTAGGCTGAAGCTAAAAGTTGTATCGCCAGACTCACAGAATGGCTGGATGAACGGGAACAAGGTAAATATCGATTGTTTTGCTCGAGGGAAGGTGGAAAATGAGCGTATTTCCACAAATGGCGGAATATCCCTTTAACCTCAAATTGTGTCAAAATTGGAGTCAAAATGATTAGCCCCCATGGTTTTTTTTTTTTGTGCTTTTAAACACACACGACCAGCCTGTCACCTTTCAAGCCACACCTTTGCAGTCAGTTAGTGCCCAGACAACACCAGAACATTTAATCAGCATTGACTGTTTACCTAAAGATTCCAAGGAATAGGCCTACCCATGGAGGTATTATAAGAACTGGAGAAAGTGAACAAGTCCTGCCCCCATTCATTTCAATGGGAATGCTAGGCTAGTGAAAATTGCCAAAATTGAACGATTTTTTCAGGCTTCAACATGGCGTTTCAAGGGGCTTGTTTCCGGTGCCGTTTTACTTAGCCAATTAAGTGCCAGGTTACCGATTGACGTTTGGTACAGAAGGAGAGCTCGTGCCCACACTAAGCTCGTGCATGAGCTGAGAGTGGAACAGCCACCAATCAGCATGAGGAAAACTATGGGAAAACGGCACCGGACATGATGTACAGTACAGGCCAAAAGTTTGGACACACCTTCTCATTCAATGAGTTTCCTTTATTTTCATGACTATTGACATTGTAGACTCACACTGAAGGCATCAAACTATGAATTAACACATGTGGAAAACAAAAAAGTGTGAAACAACTGAAAATATGCCTTATATTCTAGTTTCTTCAAAGTAGCCACCTTTGCTCTGATTACTTCTTTGCACACACTCTGCATTCTCTGGATGAGCTTCAAGAGGTAGTCACCTGAAATGGTTTTCACTTCACATGTGTGCCCTGTCAGGTTTAATAAGTGTGATTTATTGCCTTATAAACGGGGTTGGGAATCAGTTGTGTTGTGCAGAAGTCAGGGGTGATACACAGCTGATAGTCCTACTGAATAGACTGTTAGAATTTGTATTATGGCAAGAAAAAAAGCAGCTAAGTAAAGAAAAACGAGTGGCCATCATTACTTTAAGAAATGAAGGCCAGTCAGTCCAAAAAATTGGGAAAACTTTGAAAGTGTCCCCAAGTGCAGTCGCAAAAACCATCAAGCGCTACAAAGAAACTGGCCGTCCCAGGAAAGGAAGACCAAGAGTCACCTCTGCTGCGGAGGATAAGTTCATCCGAGTCACCAGCCTCAGAAATCGCGCGTTAACAGCAGCTCAGATTAGAGACCAGGTCAATACCACACAGTTCTAGCAGCAGACACATCTCTAGAACAACTGTTAAGACGAGACTGCCTGAATCAGGCCTTCATGGTAGAATAGCTGCTAGGAAACCACTGCTAAGGACAGGCAACAAGCAGAAGAGACTTGTTTGGGCTAAAGAATGCAAGGAATGGACATTAGACCAGTGGAAATCTGTGCTTTGGTCTGATGAGTCAAAATCGGAGACCTTTGGTTCCTACCACCGTGTGGACTGCAGAGTGAAGGCAAAAGGGCCAACAAGTGCTAAGCATCTCTGGGAACTCCTTCAAGACTGTTGGAAGACCATTTCAGGTGACTCTTGAAGCTCATCAAGAGAATGCCAAGAGTGTGCGAAGCAGTATTAAAAGCAAAAGGTGGCTACTTTGAAGAACCTAAAATATAAGACATATTTTCAGTTGTTTCACACTTATATATATAATATATAATTCCACATGTGTTAATTCATAATTCTAATACCTTCGGTATGAATCTATAATTTTCATAGTCATATAGTATGAAAATAAAGAAGGGGTGTCCGAATGAGAAGGTGTGTCCAAACTTTTGGCCTGTACTGTATTTCTGGAAAATGGCGACGAGGAAGTGCCTTGCTAATCGGCGAAGCTAATCAGTCAAATCCTGACCCCCTGGGCCTACCGGCACTTGAACACCTGTCTGACAGGGGACTGCCTTTACAGGCATGCTGAAGATGAAAGAAATCAGCCTGGACCTCAGAAAGAAAGTCATTGAGGCCTATACTATGGCGGAAAGCTATACTGTAATTTCTAGATGCATCAGTCTCTTCAACAGGTGTGCAAGGCATCATTATACAGTATAAAGAGTTCCAAATTTGTGCAAAACAAACCTAGGTGTGCATGAAAATGCTAAATATCTCAATCTCTAGAGAGAAAAAAATCATCATGTGTTTCTCTATGGCAAGTCACGTTCATAATACGGATTTGAGATCCTAGCAAACTCCTGTATGGTATCCAATTCAAGATTCATATTACAATTGCATCCAAATTTGTTTGACAAATAAACACTTTTTTTGCGTTTACTTTGTTCATTGCAATGCAGTAAAAAAATATTATAGAGAATCATCATATGTGCACGTCATGTGTGTACCAGGCAAACAAGTCAGGTCAGATCAGCTAGTGTCACAAATATGGAGTGCAAAAAGTGTCAAAAAGTCATTTCTCAGCACTAAATAAAAATTGCCATTTATTTCTGGAAGGCACACACCACATATTTCAGTAAATTACTCAGCCCCACAGTATACCTCCACCATGGTTCTTATATTGCCATTTTCAGGACAGTCAGGCCTACACAAACATGCAAGTCATGTCGGGCTGTCAGCTTGCTGTGGTGAGATACACATCAAAATGTAAGAATTTGTGTAGTATGCTTTTCAAATGTTTATTATTTAAAAATCTACATCAAATCAATGCAAGTATTTATACATGTTATTGTAGCAGATCTGGTAGCCTAGACTGTGCTGAAAAAAACAATATGTGGCACTTACAATGACCAGGATAAATGCTTCTAACTAGAGGTAGTGAAAATGGCCTTAAAACAGCTTAGGGCTCATAGGGTTAAACTGGAGCTGTTTGGGCACATGGATGTTGCCTATGTTTGCCGAAAAAAGGGAAGGCCTACAACCATAAAAATACAGTTCCCACAGTGAAGCATGGTGGTGGGAGCATCATGTTATGGGGCTGTTCTGCTGTCTCATGCACAGAGAGCCTTGTTTGGGTGCATGGGATCATGAAAAAGAAAAAATAATGTTGACATTTTGAGGGATAACATCAAGACGTCTGCTCTTGGTCTAGGCTTAGGTCGCCACCGGTGGGGTATCCACCAAGCAAGTTAGACATGTCTAGGCTATCTAGACATATCGAGGCTGCACAAAGCCTTAACTCGGGTATTAAGTTAAGTGATCCTACGATAGCAAATTATACAGATATGTTAAGACCAAGTCGAATGTGGAAATACTGTAGACAAAGGGAGAGCAGGGGAAGGAAAAGCAGCTTTACGAATACGATGTGTGTTGTAAATCGCGTAAAAAAAATTAATGAATAACAATACGCACATGTGGCAGCCTGTGTTGAATCTGTGGTGCACTGCCACAAATTAGTCTAGCCCAGGGACTAAGAGGGACACATTTTTTTTATCATCACCATCAGAGGGCCAAATGTGGCCGCGCAGCTCCGCACATCTAATTTGAGAGAAGCGGCAAAATAATTCTGAATAAGAACAAAATGTCAATTTTCATGCTCAAATGCATTTTTTAACATAGACTCCCTAACAACAAATAAAAGTATTTTACAGCCAGTGATAAGTATTCTTTTCAGTGCAAAGGGCTCACATAAATCACCATTCAATGATGGCACAAAATCAGTGGCCTATCATGAAGTGCAAAAACTAGCCTCATATTCAATGCATTTATGCTCCCACTCCATTTTTAAAGGTAAACTATGCAAAGTTTTTCAGTTAATCAATTCGTTCCATACCTTTCCGGAAATGTCGCTGTTGCAGCTGCCAACGCTATAACAACACTTTATTAACATTTCCGGAAAGGTACTGACTCGATTAAATTCATTCTGGACTCTCTATCCGACCACATAAAGACGTGGGGATACTTCGGTTTGGCTTTAGGGATCCTCTACTCACTACCACGTAAGTGTAGTGTTGTTTGGAACAGTAGAAGAGGTATAAAAATAGCGTTTTGTAGCGGCGAAATGACATGCCCGAGTCACCTCCAGGCTAACGAGTTTTGGCTAAAAACGGTGAGCTCGAACTTTCTCAAAATACATCCGAATGACATGATTTTGGTGTCAACTCAACGTATTTACTCCCAATAGTCCGAAAAATTGATCTAAAGTGCATTTCACTCCGGATTATCCCTTTAAGATATGATTAAAAGTTTGAAGAGGGTTGGCTGTACTTGTCCAAAGTGTTCACAAAAGGACTTGAATGAAAGCTCAGATTGTCCCCCTCAAAATGATACCATAATGAAATAGAATATGTAAATATGTCTTTAACAAAGGCCAATAGCAAGACATGCACCAGTGTCAAAATGTGTTTTTTTCCCAATGGGGGAGCGTAACTTTAACAGGTGATAACCCTAATTTAGCTGTGACTCCAGAAGGGCTATCATACAAAAATGTTAACAACAGACATGTATGTTTTCAAAAAGTATAAGCAACCTTTGCCCCCCTGATTGCCACCTTGAGTGGTACCAACATCTCATCTGGCCCATGGACTAATGTGTGGGAAACACTGTACAGGCGGCGCATGTCATTGCAACATTGCTCTGGAAATCCCCCCCGCATTAATTGAAACGTCAACTTTATTGTAGGCTACTCGAGGCCAGAAAATAAATAGTGACATAATCGATTATGGCACTTTGCGGCATCGATGCTGAATCGTGCATGCCCCACATTGCGATTGCTTCGCCGAATCGATTATTGTTGACACCCCTAGTTGATACATACATACCTCTCACGTTACAATGCATGCCCTCAAAGGCTCTGGTGCGCCCTCCTCTCAAAAAACAAAATTCAGGATCCTGCAAAAAGAAAAAAGAAAAAGAAATGAGGATTGATTTCTAAGCACACCTCAGTCCTGTGTTCAGTGTACCAGCATAACTGTACACAGTGCATAAAGTAGGGTCCATCAATATGGGGAAATTTCAACTGTTCACAAAGAGCAAAGTTTCTAAACATTATCTAACACATAACACACAAATCTATGATTGTGACATGCCATATACACACAAACACCTGTGTAC
>NC_085005.1:33615057-33622557 GCF_963854185.1 Sardina pilchardus
CAACACTGTGTGTGTGTGTATGTGTGTGTGTGTGTGTGTGTGCACAACACTGCTGTTTTAATGGGAGAGCCCTGCAGTGCACAGCACTGCTGTTTTAATGGGAGAGCTCTGCAGTGCACAACACTGCTGTTTTAATGGAAGAGCTCTGCAGTGCACAACACTGCTGTTTGGTGTGTGTGTGTGTGGGGGGGGGGCGGGTCTGCTTATAGAGACCAGACCCTTTGACAGTGGACACACAGGACCTGCTGCTAGAGGGTAGTTGGATGTGCTGTAGTTGGATGTGCTGCTTGAGGGTAGTTGTGCTGCTAGAGGGTAGTTGGATGTGCTGTAGTTGGATGTGCTGTAGTTGGATGTGCTGTAGTTGGATGTGCTGTAGTTGGATGTGCTGCTAGAGGGTAGTTGGATGTGAAATTGGTTGGGATTGCTGGTTGGCCCTTTAAGACAGAACAGCTGCTCTGTTTTTCATGAACATTTTGATGTATGACCTTTAACCTTCCTCCAGTGTGAACAGTGTGTGTGTGTGTGTGTGTGTGTGTGTGAGAGAGAGAGAGAGAGAGAGAGAGAGTGTGTGTATGTGTGTGTGTGTGTGTGTGTGTGTGTGTGTGTGTGTGTGTGTGTGTGTGTGTGTGTGTGAGATTGTGTGTAATGTGTGAATGTGTGCAGGCTTGGTGGTTAGCTGTCTGCCGGGGCATCTGGGTCTTTGTCACTGCATGTAATATGACTCCTAACAGACCCCACGACACACACACACACACACACACACACACACACACACACACACACACTCCTAACAGACCCCACCACCAACAGCATACAAGCTGCCACTGTGTACCCCCTGAACCCTGACTTTCTCTCTCTTACACACAAACACACACACACACACACACACACACACACACACACACACACACACACACACACACACACACACACACACACGTACATGCACAGATACAGACATATCAAAACACCACCATAAGGAAACACTACACACACTCAGCGCGCACACTAAAACACTGTCATAACATACTTACACACACACACACACACACACACACACACACACACACACACACACGCTTTCAGACACACTGCAGACACCACAGACACAGACACAGACACAGACACAGACACAGACATACACACACACACACACACACACACACACACACACATGCGCTGTCAGACACACTGCAGACACCACACAGACACAGACACAGACACACACACACACACACACACACACACACACACGCTGCAGACACCACACAGACACAGACACACACACACACACACACACACACGCTGCAGACACCACAGACACTAAAAGGTTTCTTGAGTAAAACAGAATGTTGGAGCGCCATCAAAGCAACACATCAGAGGGTGAAGATGAGGACACATTTTCAAAAGCAGCAGCATTCCCTCCATCACACACACACACACACAACCCCACACACACACACACACACACACACAGCAAAGCAGCATTCCCTCCATCACACACACACACACACACAAAGCAACATTCCCTCCATCACACACACACACAAAGCAGCATTCCCTCCATCACATATGAAAGAGAAAGAGAATGCACGCACACACATACACACACACACACACACACACACACAGCGCTAGGTGTAGAGGTACAGCATGGTACTACAGGACAGATGGCACAGCATGCTAACTTTAGGGGATATAGAGGCAACACAGATCAGTCAAAATGACTAATCACATTCTGTTGCTATTCTATAGCTGGTGTAATGTAGAGCTGGCTATTCTATAGCTGGTGTAATGTATAGCTGGCTATTCTATAGCTTGTGTAATGTAGAGCTGGTGTAATGTAGAGCTGGCTATTCTATAGCTGGTGTAATGTAGAGCTGGTGTGATGTAGAGCTGGCTATTCTATAGCTGGTGTAATGTATAGCTGGCTATTCTATAGCTGGTGTAATGTAGAGCTGGTGTAATGTAGAGCTGGCTATTCTATAGCTGGTGTAATGTATAGCTGGCTATTCTATAGCTGGTGTAATGTATATCTGGTGTAATGTATAGCTGGCTATTCTAGAGCTGGTGTAATGTAGAGCTGGCTATTCTATAGCTGGTGTAATGTATAGCTGGCTATTCTATAGCTGGTGTAATGTATAGCTGGTGTAATGTAGAGCTGGCTATTCTATAGCTGGTGTAATGTATAGCTGGCTATTCTATAGCTGGTGTAATGTATAGCTGGTGTAATGTATAGCTGGCTATTCTATAGCTGGTGTAATGTAGAGCTGGCTATTCTATAGCTGGTGTAATGTATAGCTGTCTATTCTATACCTGGTGTTATATAGCTCGCTATTCTATAGCTGGTGTAAATATATCTGGCTATTCCATAGCTGGTGTAATGTATAGCTGGTGTAATGTAGAGCTGGTATAATGTAGAGCTGGCTATTCTATAGCTGGTGTAATGTATAGCTGGTGTAATGTAGAGCTGGCTATTATATAGCTGGTGTAATGTATAGCTGGCTATTCTATAGCTGGTGTAATGTATAGCTGGCTATTCTATAGCTGGTGTAATGTATAGCTGGTGTAATGTAGAGCTGGCTATTCTATAGCTGGTGTGATATATAGCTGGCTATTCTATAGCTGGTGTAAATATATCTGGCTATTCCATAGCTGGTGTAATGTATAGCTGGTGTAATGTAGAGCTGGTATAATGTAGAGCTGGCTATTCTATAGCTGGTGTAATGTATAGCTGGTGTAATGTAGAGCTGGCTATTATATAGCTGGTGTAATGTATAGCTGGCTATTCTATAGCTGGTGTAATGTATAGCTGGCTATTCTATAGCTGGTGTAATGTATAGCTGGTGTAATGTAGAGCTGGCTATTCTATAGCTGGTGTAATGTATAGCTGGTGTAATGTAGAGCTGGCTATTCTATAGCTGGTGTGATATATAGCTGGCTATTCTAAAGCTGGTGTGATGTAGAGCTGGTGTAATGTAGAGCTGGCTATTCTATAGCTGGTGTAATGTATAGCTGGTGTAATATATAGCTGGCTATTCTATAGCTGGTGTAATATATATCTGGCTATTCTATAGCTGGTGTAACGTAGAGCTGGTGTAATGTAGAGCTGGCTATTCTATAGCTGGTGTAATGTATAGCTGGTGTAATGTAGAGCTGGTGTAATGTAGAGCTGGCTATTCTATATCTGGTGTAATGTATAGCTGGCTATTCTATAGCTGGTGTGATGTAGAGCTGGTGTAATGTAGAGCTGGCTATTCTATAGCTGGTGTAATGTATAGCTGGTGTAATGTAGAGCTGGCTATTCTATAGCTGGTGTAATGTAGAGCTGGCTATTCTATAGCTGGTGTAGAGCTGAGTTTGTGTAGCCGTGTAGAGTTGGCTATTGTAGAGCTGCTGTGTGGGTGTAGTGTTGGAGTATAGTTGGTGTAGAAATGCTGCAGTGTTGGAGTATAGTTGGTGTAGAAGTGCTCTAGTGTTGGTGTAGTGTTGGTGTAGAGTTGGTGTAGAAATGCTGTATAGGCTTACAGTATGTAGTGTTGGAGTATAGTTGGTGTAGAAGTGCTCTAGTGTTGGTGTAGTGTTGGTGTAGAGTTGGTGTAGAAATGCTGTATAGGCCTACAGTATGTAGTGTTGGAGTATAGTTAGTGTAGAAGTGCTGTAGTGTTGGTGTAGTGTTGGAGTATAGTTGGTGTAGAAATGCTATATAGGCCTACAGTATGTAGTGTTGGTGTAGTGTTGGTGTAGTGTATGTCGCTCCCTCTACTCAGGCCTGTGTAGTGTTGGAGTAGTGTTGGTGTAGTGGAGTAGTGTTGGTGTAGTGGAGTAGTGTTGGTGTAGTGTTGGTGTAGTGTTGGTTTAGTGTTGGTTTAGTGTTGGTGTAGTGTATGTCGCTCCCTCTACCTCCGCCTGTGTAGTGTTGGAGTAGTGTTGGAGTAGTGTTGGTGTAGTGAATGTCGCTCCCTCTACCTAGGCCTGTGTTTTCCCTGAACCACAAAATGAGCTGCTGCAGTCGTCGGCCCTTGTTTTTCTGTGCTGGAAATAAAGCAGCGTGAGTGTGCTTGAGTGTGAGTGTGTGTGTGTGTGTGTGTGTGTGAGTGTGTGCGTGTGTGTGTGTGAGATTTGGGAGGAGCCCGGAGGGGCCTGGCATGCCTGTGGCTGGGGCATCGTGTGTGTGTGTGTGTGTGTGTGTGTGTGTGTGTGTGTGTGTGTGTGTGTGTGTGTGTGTGTGTGTGTGTGTGTGTGTGTGTGTGTGTGTGTGTGTGTGTGTGTGTGTGTGTGTGTGTTGGACTGTGTGTGGGGAGTGTGTGCCTGCCTGTATCAGTGTGTGTGTGTGTGTGTGTGTGTGTGTGAGCTTCGGACTCTAGACTCCAGCCGTGGGACAACAATGCCCATAATTACCAGTTGTGTTTCATAGTGGAAAACAAGCGCGCACACACACACACACACACATACACACACACACACACACACACACACACACACACACACACACACACACACACACACACACACACACACAGAGCCTTCACTGACCTGTCAACCTCTGTATGTGCATACTTGTTTGCTTGTGTGTGTGTCTGCTTTTGTGGACTGAGGTTTGTGTTCTTGACGTGTTGAAAGTCTCAGGATCCTGCCTGGTGGAGACAAAACATCAAAACAAGCAACACCAAAGATCCCCAAAACAAAACAAGCAACAACAAACATTCCCAAAACAAAACAAGCAACACCAAACATCCCCAAAACGAAACAAACAACAACAAACATCCCCAAAACAAACAGGCAACATCAAACATCCTCAAAACAAAACAAGCAACACCAACCATCCCCAAAACGAAACAAACAACAACAAACATCCCCAAAACAAACAGGCAACATCAAACATCCCCAAAACAAACAAGTAACACCAAACATCCCCAAAACAAACAGGCAACACCAAACATCCCCAAAACAAACAAACAACACCAAACATCCCCAAAACAAACAAACAACACCAAACATCCCCAAAACAAACAAGTAACACCAAACATCCCCAAAACAAAGCTAAGCATGTGCACCTGTGCAGTGCACAAACAAAAGACTTTTGATTCCTTAACAGGTACTTTTGATTCCTTAACAGGTACTTTTGCAGCACGAGGCTTGTATTGCCTTAAATGGCTGGAAGCACAACATGAGACATCACTTAACAACATCCCTCAACAACACCTTAGCAAAACATTTTACGTAAGCAGACACTGCTTCCCTAAATAATTACAAACAAACAACTCAAGACACTGAATGCCCAAATAAAGATACAGGAGTGAAGGCGCATATATGCATGGTATTGACATTGTGATATACAGTATAAGCACACACACACACACACACACACACACACACACACACACACACACACACAGGTCCTCAGTGTATAGTTGAATCAGGTGTGCTGCAGAGGGAGAGGAATGCCGGCTCTGAGCCAACACGACTATCTGCTCACCACTGCCAGTATACAGACAAGAAGCAACATATCCCCCCACTCACACACACACACACACACACACACACACACACACACACACACACACACACACAAACACACACACACACACACACACACACACACACACACACACACACACACACACATACACACACACACACAGCAAACTCCACATACACACATCTGGGGCCTGTACTACGAAGGGAGCTCAACCTACCCAGATGTAACCCAGGGTTACTTTGCTAAACCGGGGTTGACAAAACCTGGTTATCTTCATTGGTGCTAATCGGTACTACGACGCTGAGTAAGAAGTTGATTTGTTGAACTGGGGTTAACCTCATCGGAGTTGGTGCGCGTTCACATAAAATGGGCGGGTTGCAGCGCATATCACCACTTTTAATGATGACGCGATCACGCTATTTTACGCATAAGGAATGAGCAATGATTATAAAAAAGTTGCGAGGAATTAAAACCCACTTTACGATACATCAAATACGTCGGCAGCAAACAAAGCAAGACAAGGCTGTTGGCAACGTAGGCTATTGCAGATCGGATATATGAAAGTAAAGTTTTATTTCATGTTCCTTAAATGGCCTATGTGTTACGGAGGATTAATAGCTTGCGGAATGTCTGAAATGTGTTGAAATAAATACATTTTGAGTTCATAAGAGTCCTACAGATGCAACACAATTCATGCCATGTATATTAATAAATATTAATAAAGGATAATTGAATGTTTAGCCCCATTGACTGATTTAGTGTATGTAGGCTATCCTGTGAACATTTTAGATGCAACGGCAGTGCCGCTGGCAGCAGGTGAAAATGAAACTCAAGAACATTCAGAAGGTTTATAGGCCTAGTTATAGCTTGCATTAATATTTCTTAATTATGGAAATATGTTATATTGCCAATGCTTATAGCCTCCACTCGATCAGCTGACAAATGCAACGAATTCCCTCGGCTGAGAATGTATAGGCTATCTTTCATAGAGAATATTATATGGAGAAAGATTCTGGCGGTCTTAAAAAAACTCTCGCCTTGCGAAGAGAGGCGCTTACAATTTGCGCTCCAATAATGTATCTTCCAAGTAGCCTACGTCGACATTGTGGGGTGTGGTTAACCGCAAACCTCGGGTTAACCAAGATCATAACCTGCTCGGAGCAGGTTTGAGATGCAGCGTAAATTGCCATGGCAGCATACCTAGGTTAAAACCTATCCACCTTTCGTAGTACGGGTTAACCGGGAAGTTACGCCACACGTGATCAACTTACTCTCGAAGTTACCCAGCTAAGCCAGTAACCCCGCTTCGTAGTACAGGCCCCTGGGGGGAGGAACATGTTTGTAAGGGCATTGGTATGGCAAAACTTATAGCAACCCTGTCATCCAGACAGAGAAGCCAGGGGAGGCTGAGGCCTGTTGGGCCAGATGAGGTGGAACCAAACAGAACGGAGGGACTAGAACTTGCAATTTGAGTAGAGTTCACATCATTAAACTAGAATTTACAATGCTTTGAGTAGAGTTCACATCATTAAACTAGAATTAGCAATGCTTTGAGTAGAGTTCACATCATTAAAATAGAATTAGCAATGCTTTGAGTAGAGTTCACATCATTAAAATAGAATTAGCAATGCTTTGAGTAGAGTTCACATCATTAAAATAGAATTTACAATGCTTTGAGTAGAGTTCACATCATTAAAGTAGAATTTTACAATGCTTTGAGTAGAGTTCACATCATAGATTAGCATTGGCATCTAGCTTTATTATATCTAAGGTTCACATCATTAAAGTAGAACTTGCAATGCTTTGAGTAGAGTTCACGTCCTTAAAAATAGCATGTAACATGAAACGCTTTTAGCTGTTTATTTCTTTGAAAGTAGAACTTAGAATACTTTTAAAGATTTTTGGGGGGGCTTTTTATGCCTTTAATTGGACAGGACAGTAGAGAGAATGACAGGAAGTGAGTGGGAGAGAGAGTCGGGGTGGGATCCGGAAAGGACCACGGGGCGGGAATCGAACCC
>NC_085005.1:33627557-33632557 GCF_963854185.1 Sardina pilchardus
CTCCTCCTTAACACTGCTATACCTCCTCCTTAACACTGCTATACATCCTCCTTAACACTGCTATACCTCCTCCTCCTTAACGCTGCTATACCTCCTCCTCCTTAACACTGCTATACCTCCTACTTAACGCTGCTTCAGAGGAGTATACCTCCTCCTCCTTAACGCTGCTATACCTCCTCCTCCTTAACACTGCTATACCTCCTACTTAACGCTGCTTCAGAGGAGTATACCTCCTCCTCCTTAACGCTGCTATACCTCCTCCTCCTTAACGCTGCTATACCTCCTCCTCCTTAACGCTGCTATACCTCCTCCACCTCCTCCTCCTTAACGCTGCTATACCTCCTCCTCCTTAATGCTGCTATACCTCCTCCTCCTTAACGCTGCTATACCTCCTCCTCCTTAACGCTGCTATACCTCCTCCTCCTTAACGCTGCTATACCTCCTCCTCCTTAACGCTGCTATACCTCCTCCTCCTTAACGCTGCTATACCTCCTCCTCCTTAACGCTGCTATACCTCCTCCTCCTTAACGCTGCTATACCTCCTCCTCCTTAACACTGCTATACCTCCTCCTCCTTAACGCTGCTATACCTCCTCCACCTCCTCCTCCTTAACACTGCTATACCTCCTCCTCCTTAACACTGCTATACCTCCTCCTTAACACTGCTATACCTCCTCCTCCTTAACGCTGCTATACCTCCTCCTCCTTAACGCTGCTATACCTCCTCCTCCTTAACGCTGCTATACCTCCTCCTCCTTAACGCTGCTATACCTCCTCCTCCTTAACGCTGCTATACCTCCTCCTCCTTAACACTGCTATACCTCCTCCTCCTTAACGTTGCTATACCTCCTCCTCCTTAACGCTGCTATACCTCCTCCTCCTTAACGCTGCTATACCTCCTCCTTCTTAACGCTGCTATACCTCCTCCACCTCCTCCTCATTAACACTGCTATACCTCCTCCTCCTTAACACTGCTATACCTCCTCCTTAACACTGCTATACCTCCTCCTCCTTAACACTGCTATACCTCCTCCTCCTTAACGCTGCTATACCTCCTCCACCTCCTCCTCCTTAACACTGCTATACCTCCTCCTCCTTAACACTGCTATACCTCCTCCTTAACACTGCTATACCTCCTCCTTAACGCTGCTATACCTCCTCCTCCTTAACGCTGCTATACCTCCTCCTCCTTAACGCTGCTATACCTCCTCCTCCTTAACGCTGCTATACCTCCTCCTCCTTAACGCTGCTATACCTCCTCCTTAACGCTGCTATACCTCCTCCTCCTTAACGCTGCTATACCTCCTCCTCCTTAACGCTGCTATACCTCCTCCTCCTTAACGCTGCTATACCTCCTCCTCCTTAACACTGCTATACCTCCTCCTTAACACTGCTATACCTCCTCCTCCTTAACGCTGCTATACCTCCTCCTCCTTAACGCTGCTATACCTCCTCCTTAACGCTGCTATACCTCCTCCTCCTTAACGCTGCTATACCTCCTCCTTAACACTGCTATACCTCCTCCTTAACACTGCTATACCTCCTCCTTAACACTGCTATACCTCCTCCTCCTTAACGCTGCTATACCTCCTCCTCCTTAACACTGCTATACCTCCTACTTAACGCTGCTTCAGAGGAGTATACCTCCTCCTCCTTAACGCTGCTATACCTCCTCCTCCTTAACACTGCTATACCTCCTACTTAACGCTGCTTCAGAGGAGTATACCTCCTCCTCCTTAACGCTGCTATACCTCCTCCTCCTTAACGCTGCTATACCTCCTCCTCCTTAACGCTGCTATACCTCCTCCACCTCCTCCTCCTTAACGCTGCTATACCTCCTCCTCCTTAACGCTGCTATACCTCCTCCTCCTTAACGTTGCTATACCTCCTCCTCCTTAACGCTGCTATACCTCCTCCTCCTTAACACTGCTATACCTCCTCCTCCTTAACGCTGCTATACCTCCTCCTCCTTAACGCTGCTATACCTCCTCCTCCTCAACACTGCTATACCTCCTCCTCCTTAATGCTGCTATACCTCCTCCTCCTTAACGCTGCTATACCTCCTCCTTAACGCTGCTATACCTCCTCCTCCTTAACGCTGCTATACCTCCTCCTCCTTAACGCTGCTATACCTCCTCCTCCTTAACGCTGCTATACCTCCTCCTTAACACTCCTATACCTCCTCCTCCTTAACGCTGCTATACCTCCTCCTTAACACTGCTATACCTCCTCCTCCTTAACGCTGCTATACCTCCTCCTTAACGCTGCTATACCTCCTCCTCCTTAACGCTGCTATACCTCCTCCTCATTAACGCTGCTTCAGTGAAGTATACCTCCTCCTCTACGCTGCTATACCTCCTCCTCCTTAACACTGCTATACCTCCTCCTCCTTAACGCTGCTATACCTGAATCTCCAATTCAGTCTCCAGCCTCCGGCGTCCAGCTTCAGTTTCCTCTCCTCCTCCATCACTCTCTCACGCTGAGTTGTTAAAGGGGACACAACACATTGTGATGGGTACTATATGAGTGCAGTATGAGGCCAATAAGAGTTCTGTCCATCATAGCTGGTAGGCTTAGAAACCTTTTCAGCACATTTGAAAAATACAGCTCTAATAGTGATAACTATGATAACTTTAGTAACTACAATCACAATGGAGCCTCCCACTTGGTGCTGTATGTGTGTGTGTGTGTATGTCTGTGTGTTTGTGTGTGTGTGTGTGTGTGTCTGTGGAGCCTCCCACTTGGTGCTGTCTGCTCCAAATGTCCCTGCTTCTGTGGAAGTGGTGTGTGCGTAGCCCAGCGGAGCAGTTGTTTATCCCACAGCTGTTTTCCTCTCTTCGTCTGAACTCACCAGCCGTATCCTCACAGCTTATCATGCAGATGGGCCTGCAGCCAACCTTCTCCTGCACGGGACACACAGACACAGACACACACACACACACACACACACACACACACACACACATACACATACACATACACACACACACACACACACACACACACACTGTCCACTCTCTCTCTCCCCTCTTACTGTATGTTGTTCCCTTCATACGACTCCTGACCGCCCAGATAAGACTGTGTGTGTGTGTGTGTGTGTGTGTGTGTGGTGTGAGTGTGGGGCACAAGATGGACGTCATCATGTCACCACTGTTAACTCCTCTTCCTTTTCCTCCACCTCTTCCTCCACCTCTTCCTCATTCCTCCACCTCTTCCTCCACCTCTTCCTCCACCTCTTCCTCATTCCTCCACCTCTTCCTCCACCTCTTCCTCATTCCTCCACCTCTTCCTCCACCTCTTCCTCATTCCTCCACCTCTTCCTCCACCTTTTCTTCATTCATCCACCTCTTCCACCACCTGTTCCTCCACCTCTTCCTCATTCATCCACCTCTTCCTCCACCTCTTCCTCTTCCTCATTCATCCACCTTTTCCTTTTCCTCCACCTCTTCCTCATTCATCCACCTCTTCCTCCACCTCTTCCTCATTCATCCACCTTTTCCTTTTCCTCCACCTCTTCCTCATTCCTCCACCTCTTCCTCCACCTCTTCCTCATTCCTCCACCTCTTCCTCCACCTTTTCTTCATTCATCCACCTCTTCCACCACCTGTTCCTCCACCTCTTCCTCATTCATCCACCTCTTCCTCCACCTCTTCCTCCACCTCTTCCTCTTCCTCATTCATCCACCTTTTCCTCTTCCTCCACCTCTTCCTCATTCCTCCACCTCTTCCTCCACCTTTTCTTCATTCATCCACCTCTTCCACCACCTGTTCCTCCACCTCTTCCTCATTCATCCACCTCTTCCTCCACCTCTTCCTCATTCATCCACCTTTTCCTCTTCCTCCACCTCTTCTTCATTCATCCACCTTTTCCTCCACCTCTTCCTCTTCCTCATTCATCCACCTCTTCCTCATTCCTCCACCTCTTCCTCCACCTCTTCCTCTTCCTCCACCTCTTCCTCCACCTCTTCCTCATTCCTCCACCTCTTCCTCCACCTTTTCTTCATTCATCCACCTCTTCCTCCACCTCTTCCTCTTCCTCATTCATCCACCTTTTCCTCTTCCTCCACCTCTTCCTCATTCATCCACCTTTTCCTCCACCTCTTCTTCATTCATCCACCTCTTCCACCACCTGTTCCTCCACCTCTTCCTCATTCATCCACCTTTTCCTCCACCTCTTCCTCTTCCTCATTCCTCCACCTCTTCCTCCACCTCTTCCTCTTCCTCATTCCTCCACCTCTTCCTCCACCTCTTCCTCTTCCTCCACCTCTTCCTCTTCCTCATTCATCCACCTCTTCCTCTTCCTCCACCTGTTCCTCCACCTCTTCCTTATTCATCCACCTCTTCCTCATTCCTCCACCTCTTCCTCCACCTCTTCCTCATTCATCCACCTTTTACTCCACCTCTTCCTCTTCCTCCACCTCTTCCTCCACCTCTTCCTCTTCCTCATTCATCCACCTTTTCCTCCACCTCTTCCTCTTCCTCATTCATCCACCTCTTCCTCATTCCTCCACCTCTTCCTCCACCTCTTCCTCATTCCTCCATCTCTTCCTCCACCTCTTCCTCCACCTCTTCCTCTTCCTCATTCATCCACCTTTTCCTCCACCTCTTCCTCATTCCTCCACCTCTTCCTCATTCCTCCACCTTTTCCTCCACCTCTTCCTCCACCTCTTTCTCTACCTCTTCCTCATTCATCCACCTTTTCCTCCACCTCTTCCTCTTCCTCTTCCTCATTCATCCACCTCTTCCTCCACCTCTTCCTCATTCATCCACCTCTTCCTCCACCTGCCCCCCCCCCCCCCGTCCCTGTGCAGACGCACTTCTTTGGTCTGTGGTTCCAGAGTCGGGTGCAGCAGCAGCAGCAGCAGCATCAGCAGCGCTGGGTGGAGCTGGAGAAGCCGCTGAAGAAGCAGCTGGACAAGTTCGGCAACGAGCCGCTGCTGTTCTTCGGCGTCATGTTCTACGTGCCCAGTGTCACCCGCTTAGAACAGGAGGCCACCAGGTC
>NC_085005.1:33637557-33642557 GCF_963854185.1 Sardina pilchardus
TAGTATATGCATCATATAGTCCTTAAACACAGTGGACATATAGTATATACAGTACATCATATAGTCCTTAAACACAGTGGACATATAGTATATACATCATATAGTCCTTAAACACAGTGGACATATAGACATCATATAGTCCTTAAACACAGTGGACATATAGTATATACATCATATAGTCCTTAAACACAGTGGACATATAGACATCATATAGTCCTTAAACACAGTGGACATATAGTATATACATCATATAGTCCTTAAACACAGTGGACATATAGTATATACATCATATAGTCCTTAAACACAGTGGACATATAGTATATACATCACATAGTCCTTAAACAGAGTGGACATATAGTATAGTATATACATCATATAGTCCTTAAACACAGTGGACATATAGTATAGTATATACATCATATAGTCCTTAAACACAGTGGACATATAGTATATACATCATATAGTCCTTAAACACAGTGGACATATAGTATATACAGTACATCATATAGTCCTTAAACACAGTGGACATATAGTATATACATCATATAGTCCTTAAACACAGTGGACATATAGTATATACATCATATAGTCCTTAAACACAGTGGACATATAGACATCATATAGTCCTTAAACACAGTGGACATATAGTATATACATCATATAGTCCTTAAACACAGTGGACATATAGTACATCATATAGTCCTTAAACACAGTGGACATATAGTATATACATCATATAGTCCTTAAACACAGTGGACATATAGTATAGACATCATATAGTCCTTAAACACAGTGGACATATAGTATATACATCATATAGTCCTTAAACACAGTGGACATATAGTATATACATCATATAGTCCTTAAACACAGTGGACATATAGTATATACATCATATAGTCCTTAAACAGAGTGGACATATAGTATATACATCATATAGTCCTTAAACACAGTGGACATATAGTATATACATCATATAGTCCTTAAACACAGTGGACATATAGACATCATATAGTCCTTAAACACAGTGGACATATAGTATATGCATCATATAGTCCTTAAACACGGTGGACATATAGTATATACATCATATAGTCCTTAAACACAGTGGACATATAGTATATACAGTACATCATATAGTCCTTAAACACAGTGGACATATAGACATCATATAGTCCTTAAACACAGTGGACATATAGTATATACATCATATAGTCCTTAAACACAGTGGACATATAGACATCATATAGTCCTTAAACACAGTGGACATATAGTATATACATCATATAGTCCTTAAACACAGTGGACATATAGTATAGACATCATATAGTCCTTAAACACAGTGGACATATAGACATCATATAGTCCTTAAACACAGTGGACATATAGTATAGTATATACATCATATAGTCCTTAAACAGAGTGGACATATAGTATATACATCATATAGTCCTTAAACACAGTGGACATATAGTATAGACATCATATAGTCCTTAAACACAGTGGACATATAGTATATACATCATATAGTCCTTAAACACAGTGGACATATAGTATATACATCATATAGTCCTTAAACACAGTGGACATATAGTATAGACATCATATAGTCCTTAAACAGAGTGGACATATAGTATATACATCATATAGTCCTTAAACACAGTGGACATATAGTATATACATCATATAGTCCTTAAACACAGTGGACATATAGTATAGACATCATATAGTCCTTAAACAGAGTGGACATATAGTATAGTATATACATCATATAGTCCTTAAACACAGTGGACATATAGTATATACATCATATAGTCCTTAAACACAGTGGACATATAGACATCATATAGTCCTTAAACACAGTGGACATATAGACATCATATAGTCCTTAAACACAGTGGACATATAGTATATACATCATATAGTCCTTAAACACAGTGGACATATAGTATATACATCATATAGTCCTTAAACACAGTGGACATATAGTATATACAGTACATCATATAGTCCTTAAACACAGTGGACATATAGTATATACATCATATAGTCCTTAAACACAGTGGACATATAGTATAGACATCATATAGTCCTTAAACACAGTGGACATATAGTATAGTATATACATCATATAGTCCTTAAACACAGTGGACATATAGTATATACATCATATAGTCCTTAAACACAGTGGACATATAGTATATACATCATATAGTCCTTAAACACAGTGGACATATAGTATATACAGTACATCATATAGTCCTTAAACACAGTGGACATATAGTATATACAGTACATCATATAGTCCTTAAACACAGTGGACATATAGTATATACATCATATAGTCCTTAAACAGAGTGGACATATAGTATAGTATATACATCATATAGTCCTTAAACACAGTGGACATATAGTATATACATCATATAGTCCTTAAACACAGTGGACATATAGACATCATATAGTCCTTAAACACAGTGGACATATAGACATCATATAGTCCTTAAACACAGTGGACATATAGTATATACATCATATAGTCCTTAAACACAGTGGACATATAGTATATACATCATATAGTCCTTAAACACAGTGGACATATAGTATATACAGTACATCATATAGTCCTTAAACACAGTGGACATATAGTATATACATCATATAGTCCTTAAACACAGTGGACATATAGTATAGACATCATATAGTCCTTAAACACAGTGGACATATAGTATAGTATATACATCATATAGTCCTTAAACACAGTGGACATATAGTATATACATCATATAGTCCTTAAACACAGTGGACATATAGTATATACATCATATAGTCCTTAAACACAGTGGACATATAGTATATACAGTACATCATATAGTCCTTAAACACAGTGGACATATAGTATATACAGTACATCATATAGTCCTTAAACACAGTGGACATATAGTATATACATCATATAGTCCTTAAACACAGTGGACATATAGTATATACATCATATAGTCCTTAAACACAGTGGACATATAGTATATACAGTACATCATATAGTCCTTAAACACAGTGGACATATAGTATATACATCATATAGTCCTTAAACACAGTGGACATATAGTATACACATCATATAGTCCTTAAACACAGTGGACATATAGTATAGACATCATATAGTCCTTAAACACAGTGGACATATAGTATATACAGTACATCATATAGTCCTTAAACACAGTGGACATATAGTATATACATCATATAGTCCTTAAACACAGTGGACATATAGTATAGTATAGACATCATATAGTCCTTAAACACAGTGGACATATAGTATAGTATATGCATCATATAGTCCTTAAACACAGTGGACATATAGTATATACAGTACATCATATAGTCCTTAAACAGAGTGGACATATAGTATAGACATCATATAGTCCTTAAACAGAGTGGACATATAGTATATACATCATATAGTCCTTAAACACAGTGGACATATAGTATATACAGTACATCATATAGTCCTTAAACACAGTGGACATATAGTATAGACATCATATAGTCCTTAAACACAGTGGACATATAGTATAGACATCATATAGTCCTTAAACACAGTGGACATATAGTATATACAGTACATCATATAGTCCTTAAACACAGTGGACATATAGTATAGTATAGACATCATATAGTCCTTAAACACAGTGGACATATAGTATATACATCATATAGTCCTTAAACAGAGTGGACATATAGTATAGACATCATATAGTCCTTAAACACAGTGGACATATAGTATATACATCATATAGTCCTTAAACACAGTGGACATATAGTATAGACATCATATAGTCCTTAAACACAGTGGACATATAGTATATACAGTACATCATATAGTCCTTAAACACAGTGGACATATAGTATATACATCATATAGTCCTTAAACACAGTGGACATATAGTATATACAGTACATCATATAGTCCTTAAACACAGTGGACATATAGTATAGTATATACATCATATAGTCCTTAAACAGAGTGGACATATAGTATAGACATCATATAGTCCTTACACACAGTGGACATATAGTATATACAGTACATCATATAGTCCTTAAACACAGTGGACATATAGTATATACATCATATAGTCCTTAAACACAGTGGACATATAGACGTCATATAGTCCTTAAACACAGTGGACATATAGTATAGACATCATATAGTCCTTAAACACAGTGGACATATAGTATATACAGTACATCATATAGTCCTTAAACACAGTGGACATATAGTATATACAGTACATCATATAGTCCTTAAACACAGTGGACATATAGTATAGTATAGACATCATATAGTCCTTAAACACAGTGGACATATAGTATAGACATCATACAGTCCTTAAACACAGTGGACATATAGTATATACATCATATAGTCCTTAAACACAGTGGACATATAGTATATACAGTACATCATATAGTCCTTAAACACAGTGGACATATAGTATAGACATCATATAGTCCTTAAACACAGTGGACATATAGTATATACATCATATAGTCCTTAAACACAGTGGACATATAGTATATACAGTACATCATATAGTCCTTAAACACAGTGGACATATAGTATATACATCATATAGTCCTTAAACACAGTGGACATATAGTATATGCATCATATAGTCCTTAAACACAGTGGACATATAGTATATACAGTACATCATATAGTCCTTAAACACAGTGGACATATAGTATAGACATCATATAGTCCTTAAACACAGTGGACATATAGTATATACATCATATAGTCCTTAAACACAGTGGACATATAGTATAGTATATACATCATATAGTCCTTAAACACAGTGGACATATAGTATATACAGTACATCATATAGTCCTTAAACACAGTGGACATATAGTATAGACATCATATAGTCCTTAAACACAGTGGACATATAGTATATACATCATATAGTCCTTAAACAGAGTGGACATATAGT
>NC_085005.1:33655057-33657557 GCF_963854185.1 Sardina pilchardus
TTAGCACCGCTACACTGTATGAGCACACACACATCCCTTATTAGCGCCGCTACACTGTATGAACACACACACATCCCTTATTAGCGTCGCTACACTGCACACACACACACATCCCTTATTAGCACCGCTACACTGCATGAACACACACACATCCCTTATTAGCATCGCTACACTGCACACACACACATCCCTTATTAGCACCGCTACACTGTATGAACACACACACATCCCTTATTAGCACCGCTACACTGCATGAACACACACACACATCCCTTATTAACACCGCTACACTGCACACACACATCCCTTATTAACGCCGCTACACTGCATGAACACACACACACATCCCTTATTAACACACATCCCTTAATAACGCTGCATGAGCACACACACATCCCTTATTGGCACCACTACGGTGTGTGTGTTTGTGTGTCCTAATTGTGTTGTGTTGTGTTGTGTTGTGTTGTGTTGTTTATGCTGCAGACAGCATCTTCCATGACGATCAGTACTTCAAGTCTGAGAGCAGTCTGGACCGCTGCGTGTGTGTGTGTGTGTGTGTGTGTGTATGTGTGTGTGTGTGTGTGTCCTAATTGTGTTGTGTTGTGTTGTGTGCAGACAGCATCTTCCATGACGAGCAGTACTTCAAGTCTGAGAGCAGTCTGGACCGCTGCGTGTGTGTGTGTGTGTGTGTGTGTGTGTGTGTGTGTGTGTGTGTGTCCTAATTGTGTTATGTTGTTTATGGCGCCCCCTGCAGACAGCATCTTCCATGACGAGCAGTACTTCAAGTCAGAGAGCAGTCTGGACCGCTGTGTGTGTGTGTGTGTGTGTGTGTGTGTGTGTGTGTCCTAATTGTGTTGTGTTGTGTTGTGTGCAGACAGCATCTTCCATGACGATCAGTACTTCAAGTCTGAGAGCAGTCTGGACCGCTGTGTGTGTGTGTGTGTGTGTGTGTGTGTCCTAATTGTGTTGTGTTGTGTTGTGTGCAGACAGCATCTTCCATGACGATCAGTACTTCAAGTCCGAGAGCAGTCTGGACCGCTGTGTTCTGGACCCTCTGGGCTTCCGTAATGGCGGCGGGGCGCGTCTCAACGGCAGCATGTGCAGCAGCCCGAGCGTGAGCTCGCTGAACCGCTCGCAGACCTTCACGCCGGCGTGTGCGTCGCCCATGTCCCTGTCCACGTCCAGCCTCAGCACGGCGACCGCCGCCGGCGACTTCCCCGCGTCCGTTTCTCAGCGCCACTCGGCGGTCCTGCCGCCCTCCTATAGGCCGACGCCGGAGTACGACGCCGTGATGCGGCAGAAGCAGCGCCGCCTAGTCCCCGCCTCCTCCTCCTCGCAGCAGCACGCGGCGGCCAATCACCACGCGACGCCGCATCAGCATCAGCACCAGCATCAGCGCCGCTCCGCCGACAGCCACAGCCTATCGCTGCGCAGCCTGAACATAAGCCACGCCCACGCCTACCGCCACCCCGAGGCCCTGGTCAACAGCCAGCCGGAGATCCGCGAGCGCGAGCGCGCCGGACTGTACCACTCGGGCGGCCCGTACGGGGGGGTGGCGGGCGGCGGTGGGCATCCTCTGGGCTACGGAGGCGGCGGTCATCACACCGGACCCGTCCAATCACACGCTGGCTGCGGCGGCGGCGGAGGGGGCATGATGGGGTGCCGCTCGGGGGGCGCCGTGGGGGGGGGAGGAGGAGGGGTGGGCAGCGGCATCTCTCACACCGTCAGCACGCCCGAGCTGGCCAATCACATGCAGCCGTGCGGCGGAGGAGGAGGAGGAGGAGGAGGAGGAGGGGGAGGAGGAGGGTTAGGTCTGGGCGGCGGAGGGGGGGGCAGTAGTGTCCACTCGGGGCACAACAGCGGGTATGGGGTGGGCTCTAGCGGCGGGCACATGCTGCGGAACCACCTGTCGCGCCCGCCGCCTCCGTACCCAGCGTTCCGTCCCACCACCAGCACGCCCGACCTGGTGAGCCTGCGCCAGCGATGCCTAGGGGGCAGCAGCCCCGAGCTGCTCCACGCGCCACACACACACACACCACACGCACACACACACACACACCCCGAGCTGCTCCACGCCCAGAAGCTCCCGCTCGCCGTGCGCACCTTCCAGCCCGACAGCGTCGCGGTCGTGCGCCAGTCTCTACAGGAGGCCTCCTCCGCCACCTCCACCGGACCCGGCCCAGCTGCGGCCCAACGGCGTGCCAACCTCAGCAAGCGCCACAGCATGGAGGTGGTGCCCCTGGGGGGGGGCGGCGCGGGGAGGTCAGGGGTCGCAGGGGTCACCGGGGCCGCCGCGGGCCAATCACAGCTGCCGCTGCTGCGGAGGAACACCCTGCGTGAGCAGGTGGTGTCGTCGGGTCCTCCGGCCGCTCAGAAGGAGGTGCCCGCGCAGATGCCCGCGCAGAAGGAGGTGCCCGCGCAGGTGCCCGCTCAGAAGGCGGCGGAGGCGTACGGGCACCAGAAGAGCCTGTCCAACGCCACCATGCTGGTGCACAGCAGC
>NC_085005.1:33660057-33665057 GCF_963854185.1 Sardina pilchardus
TGTGTGTGTGTGTGTGTGTGTGTGTGTGTGTGTGTGTAAGTGGGTGTGTGCAGGGATCTGCACCTGGGTAACCTTTGGTTTCTTGTGATTAACACGAATCCAGCATAATCTGCTGGACAACGAGGTGTTTGGTGTGTGTGTGTGTGTGTGTTTGTGTGTGTATGGTGGTGTTCACTCCAATGAGGTGCTGTGTGTGCTGTGTGTTAGATGTGTGTTGCGGAGGTGGAAGACTCCAGCTTCAGTGAGTAAAAGGCCCGCTACATATCTGTGCCAACCATTCATTTAAACCACACACACACACACACACACACACACACACACACACACACACACACACACACACACACACACACACACACACACACACACACACACACACACACACACACACACACACACACATATCTGTGCCAGCCATTCATTTAAAGCAGCTGATTGTAATTAGCACAACTCTTCAGCACAGGTGATCTCATCAACTAGCTGCTCCACCCATAGACTGTATATATAGACCTGGACAGTGTGTCGTCCGTTGGAATTGAAGCAACCGCTAGTCCAGAGCCCCCTGGTGGCTGGCTGCAGTACAATTCGTAGCTCCGCCCATCCCCATGTATTTCAATGGGCAAGTAGCCAACTTTCCGTGTCACTTTTCTCACCTAAAACTAATTTTATATTTACAACATGTTATTCGAAAAAATAGTTTTCAATGTGCTTCAATACACACCATTTTTCTTTTCTCTGTGAAATTATTTTTTTTAACGTTATTTTAACAAATCTAAAAAGGGCGTTGATTGACAGTGCGTCAACGCAGCTTCAGCCGCTTGCAGCCGTTCAGTCCGTGGAGTAGGCTCGGCTGTGGTGGTGTTCGTCCGTCAGGCAACTTATCATATTTGTTTTATTTGCTGTTATTACTCTTATACATTGACAGTCATGTCGTGCTGTGCTGTTGGTTGTACTAACGGGCCATCCCAGAGAAGCTCTGTGCAGTTTTTTCGGTAAGTGAATATTAACTTAATATTAGCTTGCTAACTTACAGTAGCACTATGTAGGCTATGAAGGCTTCTAGGGATCGCTTAGCCGTTAACTTTAGCAAGGTAATTTAATTTTACGGTCATCTGTGTCAGACATCCTTAAAAGGATTAGGTAGAAGAATGGTTGTAGTTATTATTATATCAATGTGTCTGATTGTGCCAGGAATAGCGGTCCAGTTAGCTGACGTTAGGTTACCGGGTACATTACGTTAGCAGGTTAATTTATCTTAGCCTGGTAACGTAAACTTATTAGTTTAGCTGCTAGTTTATTTAACAATGTTCATAGACGAAGCTGTGTACGTGGTGTATTGCAAACTTTAACATTAATAGTTCTTGGTAATATTTAATGAGATTAAATATGTTAACACTATGTAATGACCCTATGGTTATGAGTTATGACAGCCGTTTTTCCGATGAAGGCGGTCTAACTAAGCTAACTCTATGCTACCGAGATAGTGTAGCTGTGCTACCTCGGCATTCAGCGATTCCGTAGCTACGTTTCTTGAAGGTATCCTAGTAGTAGTCAAATGAATGTCATACAACGACTGACTGAATTAATAAATGTGAACGGATTAACCAGCAGCCTCGCCAGACATCAAAGCATGGCATTACAGCCCCAGTCATCAGCAGACCGGAGGCATTATGAGTTAAATGTTTTTGGCCTTTGTATACAGAATGACAGGCATATGTAATGGTTGTAATAAATACACTATGACCCTTCACAACCGCTTGACATATGAATGTTTTTTTTTTTTTTTTTTTTTTACAGTTTTCCTTTAGGTGTGCAGCATGCAGACAGACTGAGACGATGGCTGGTGAACATACTGTAACACGACAAGACTGGGAGCCCAGCAAGTCATCTCATCTCTGTAGTCTTCATTTTGAAGACCATGAATTCACCATTCCTGACCAACACTGTGTGGTGATATAAATTCCAACTCAACCCATTTCATGAATACCCAATTCATTATGTTAAGGGGAATCGTCTGACTTGCACTGCAGTACCAACTGTGTTCTCCCTTCCTGACCACCTGGTGAAGAGACCTGCTAGTAGAAAGGCAAGTGGTTATTTTCTTATCCTTTCTTTGTCAAGTGCTGCAAATGATAAGGAATGTGAAATGGTGGCTGCTAATACATCAGATCAAAATGTGGCTTGTCAGTAGTGAGCAGTTACATTTTTGTCACCCAAGACATTAAAATGAAAGAATGATGTCATGGTTGAGATTGTGGAGAAATATCAAAAGAGGATGAGAAAGTAAGACGTGTAAAGTAAGTTTCATGGCATAACACAAACTTAGAACTTTTTTTGTGTTGTCTGTAATGCTATACAACTGTAATACCTCCTGGAAGTTTTGATTTTATATGTTTTTTCACATGGCGGTGGTGGTGCATGAAGGGGGTATTTTGTCTTCCGCCTCCCTCCTGCACCACCATCGCCAGAGCTGAAGGTCTACAATACCATCGCCAGAGCTGAAGGTCTACACCACCACCATCACCAGAGCTGAAGGTCTACGCCACCATCGCCAGAGCTGAAGGTCTACAACGCTGCTGCCACCAGAGCTGAAATCTCTCTAAGTTAATGACTAACCCCCCCTCACCCCTTGGCAAACACAATAAAACATGGTCATTTGTGGATATTTTGTATCATAATTATTTTTGCTTAATGTAGGCTTACCAACCATTTAAAACTGTTTTCTGGTAATTTGAACGTGTAGATAGATAGATAGATAGATACTTTATTGATCCCCAAGGGGAAATTCAAGGTCCCAGCAGCTTAAGACACCACACACAACATACAATACAATGTAAACAGGAAAATACAAAGCAAATCAACATGACTAAAGGAGCAGTAAAATACTATGGTTTTGTTCATGTTATATCATGTTCTATAACCATGACCCATATATAATGTTTATATACAATATATCAACGTTTGAATAACAATGGTTTTGATAGCAAGTAAACATTAAGTTTAAGTTGTTTAAGTTTTTTTATTGTCAGTTTCCAATGCACACAGAGTCCAGCAACCTTTACAATGAGGGCAAAATGAGAATAGTTTAAGTTTGAGTTCAGGGATATACTGCAAGTTTAAAATGTGATACAATATCATCATGAACATAGCAAGTGTCCTACACTGTTCAGGCAATCTACACCTTTCAATATCACGCTCGACATGTCTGAGGTTGTTCCTGTCAAAGTGGATGAGATGGACGTCCGGGGACTGGAGAAAGGACATGGGAAATGCCACCTACAAGAAAAGGCAAAGTTTTATAGCTGATCCTTTACTGTCAACACATAGTAAGCATACTAAGCATGCGAAACTAACGTTAGCAGCTATTAGTTTGTTTTTCAATGCGGACATTTCATTACTCTGCCAATGGGCACGACAACAGGCAGGCTGCGTTTAAAATTAACTAGCAGCTACGCCAAAACACAGATTCACTCTCCATGTTGAGGTGGCATATTAAAACAGCCTTTTGATAACGGCAAAACAAAATTGGCCGAGCCAAACAGAACATATTGTCAGCATCTGTGTGCTAACGTTAGTCTTAACTTAACCTAGCTATCGCTACTAACGTTAGCTTCTATGCTAACGTAAACGGTAGCAGCTAGCTGCTAATGTCTGATGTGTTTGGCAAGGCTTTTGAGCTGACAACGTTAATATAACATAGCCTACGTTATTTAAATGAAGTTATTAGCTAGTAAACTGGTGGCTACAATACAAAATATAAGCTGTGTATTTCACTAACAGACAAGAGGTTTGTGTTACATACGTTACACTTACCAGAGAAAGTTCACCAACGTAAACCCAGACACACGAACGAACTGACAATGATACGGTCGCTAGCTTCTCAGCCAGGGCGTCGACGCGGTGCGGTGAGGGGCGTCTTTCACTCGTTGTGTGGGCGTGTCTGCTCCGACCTCCTCATCACTGCGCATGCGTCCAATCCTACTGCGCAAGCGTACTTCAGACTGGCTGCAAGATGGCGTCGCCTCGGTTGCTTCAATTCCATAGAACACTGCTGAATGCAGCCACACTGTCCAGTTCTATATATACAGTCTATGGCTCCACCTGTGCTGAAGAGTCGTGCTAATTGATGAGATCACCTGTGCTGAAGAGTTGTGCTAATTGATGAGATCACCTGTGCTGAAGAGTTGTGCTAATTGATGAGGTCACCTGTGCTGAAGAGTTGTGCTAATTGATGAGGTCACCTGTGCTGAAGAGTTGTGCTAATTGATGAGGTCACCTGTGCTGAAGAGTCGTGCTAATTGATGAGATCACCTGTGCTGAAGAGTCGTGCTAATTGATGAGATCACCTGTGCTGAAGAGTTGTGCTAATTGATGAGATCACCTGTGCTGAAGAGTCGTGCTAATTGATGAGATCACCTGTGCTGAAGAGTTGTGCTAATTGATGAGATCACCTGTGCCAGGTGCACCGGTAGAACCAGTACCAGCACATGGTGGGACTTTTCCTCTCTGCAGCTGGAGTTTGCCACCTCTGGTGTGTTGTGTTCATGCAGATGCTGTAGTCGCAGTAGCAGATGTGTGTGTGTGTGTGATGTGTTTGTGTCATACAGCACATGTGTATAATGTGTGCGTGTGTGTGTGTGTGTGTGTGTGTGTGTGTGTGTGTGTATACTGTGTGTGTGTGTGTGTGTGTGTGTGTGTGTGTGTGTGTGTGTGTGTGTGTGTGTGTGTGTGTATGTTGTAGACACTGGAGCGTCAGAAGCAGATGTGTGTGTATAATGTGTGTAATGTGTATAATGTGTATAATGTGTGTAATGTGTATAATGTGTGTAATGTGTATAATGTGTGTAATGTGTGTAATGTGTATGATGTGTGTAATGTGTATAATGTGTGTAATGTGTATAATGTGTGTAATGTGTATGATGTGTGTGTAATGTGTGTGTGTGTGTGTATAATGTGTATAATGTGTATAATAGACACTGGAGCGTCAGCAGCAGATGTGT